>NW_007255745.1:1510-18999 GCF_000164805.1 Carlito syrichta | reverse complement strand
TAACAGGACCAATCAAGCACACTCTGAGACTTTTCGTTTAAGTCCAATGTCCTTTCAGCTCTGATTTCTAGCTGTCTTCTCAAGCTGGTAAATTAGTTCACAGTTGGGGTCAGTTGCCCCTGGCCTGGTGTGAAGGACAGTTCAGATCACCCTCAGTTCCCCACTCAAATCTGGCCTGTGTCTGTTTTTCCCGTTTCGGTGTTGTTACATTGAATTGCCAGCAGGTGGTGCTATCTCAGCTGCTCGCCCCAGAGGGGGTGGAACCAGACAAGGGTTGGGCATAGGCCGGAGATGGGAGCCTGCCTCAGGGCACATGGGAGGAGACCCCTGCTGGCAGGACGTCATGGTGGCAGCAGAGGTGGCAGCAATCCCAGCAGATCTTGCCTGCAGGGGCTTCAAGAACTGAAGTCATGGATCACCTCAGGCACGGGTGGCGCAATGCGCCACAGAGGCCCCAGAGGCGAGCACCTGCTGTGTCTGCGGCTGCAGTGGCTGTCCAGATCGCTGCAATGCCCCAGCAGTGGCAACGACTGAGCTCCGTGTGAAGAGCAGGCTGCCAGTGTTGGGGTCCAAAGCCCCCAGGGAGAGAGCCAGAGACCCTCTGCGTTCTCCTTTGCAGAGGGTCTCCTAGACCAGGCTGCCCCGTCACCATCTTGCCGGAAGTCTCCAACTGTATTTCTCATGTATTCACACATGCACACAAAAAAACAAAAACAAGCCGGGCTCAGTGGCTCAGCCTATAATCCCGCACCTTTGGGAGGCTGAGGTGAGTGAATTGCCTGAGCCCGCGGGTTCAAGACCTGCCTGGGCAGCAAGACCTCATCTCTACAATAAATCAAAAAATCAGCTGGGCGTGATAGCGCATGCCTGTAATTCCGGTTACTTGGAAGGCTGAGGTGGAAGGATCGCCGGAGCCCAGCAGGTCGAGGCTGCAGTGGCCGGGAGCAGCCACTGCACTCCAGTCTGGGTGACAGAGCGAGACTCCAACTCAAAAATAATAATAATAATAATAACTACCCTTATTGAGCACTTTCTAGTGCTGTATGATCTTGTACATTTTATGTATAAGTATGATCTTAAACATTTTATGTGCATTATTATATTTAATTCTCCTATTAAATATAATATTACGTTATTATCCTCATTTTTTAAATATTAAGTAACTTGTATGAGGTTTCACAACCAGAAAGTGAAAGAACTGAGATGGAGACCTTGTTAACCTGACTCTAGAACCTTTGCTGTTAATCACTCCTGAGAGTCAGGAATTGTGCTAAACACCAGCATGCACATTATTTATATGGCCCTCCAATAATTCTGGTGAGTTCCCTTTTTGCTTATGAGGAAGCTGGAACTTGGAGGGACTTGTCAGGGGCATAACTGAGACTTAAACACTTATCTGTGTTTCCATTGTACTATGTACATTTCAAGGTTCGAACCACCCAGCAGTTAGGGTGGTTTTATTTATTCTGAGCCTGTATATAATTGAACTATTCCAGACCAAAAAACCGTTCCAGTGCAGGGATTCCAGTTATTACTACCTTCATGAATGACAATTTTCAGCAGGAATGGGGTAGTAAATTGAGATATTAGAGTAACTTTACAAGCCCAAGTAAGGTTCTATGCCAGCAAATAATCACAGGGCTGGGGGCGGGGGGGCTTCTGGCCACACAGATGCTGACTATCTATCAGGGAAAGTGTCAGATTTAGAGATGCTCCCCTTTGACCTTTTGAGTCACCCACTAAGAACTGAACCAGCCTCTTGAATTTTACTCTGGCTGGTATCCTGGAATCCTTGCTGAGTTTTTGCCCTTTTCTCCTAGTGCTGGACTCTTCTTTCCCATCGCTTCCTATTGAGAAAGACTGAATTTAGCCATATAAAACAGATATCTGAGAAAGAACATTTTGGCCAGTGGATGGCAAATTTTTTAAAAAACTTTTCTCACAAGTGGGCAGAGAGCTTGCCCTATGCTGCCAGGTGTGTTTTTCTTTGACTGAGGGACTGTAATGAGCCAGACACAGCAGAGGCAAAGAGCTGAGGCACTGCACAAGTAAGGAAATTGAGGCTTGAGAGATTGGTGGTGGTGGCTGAGTGGGGCAGTATAGGGAGGAACTGACAATAAATACCTTTTTAAGTAACTTGAGCTAAAGTAAAATATAGTTATGCCTACAGAAAGTCCTAAAGCAGAAACTATATGTTCTTTATTCCTGTTTAGTATACAGTTATTTGGTTTTTGGTTTTTGTGGGGTTTTTTACTTTTAGCATCACTGTGGGGCTGGTCAGTTAGAACCCACAGGAAATTAATTGAAAGAAAGCATAATGGAGAGACATGCCAGTACTTTTATTTAGATAACTGCTATATAATGACATTAATGAAATAGAAAGCAAAAATGATCTACTAAAAGAAGTTTCCATGTCACGTTTGCAGTAAACTGTTTCTGTCCCTTCAATTTACTAAATTGTGCATTTAGGAATAAAACTACAGCCATTTGAATATGTTCTTCCTTTTTCATTGTCCATATGTATCTGTGGTCTTCTAAGCTTTGGAATTTTATAAAAAAAGGAATATTATGGATAACAAAAGTGAGACTTGGAATAGAAAATGCATTAAGGCTTGCTGTTGTGTTGTGTGTTAAGTAAAAAGAACAGAGATTCTGAGTTTTGATCCTGTCTCAACCATTCTTTTATGGCCTCGTATTAGTGTTATGGCCTCATATCAGCGTTATAACACAGAGTTCCCATACAAATATCACCTTCTGAGATAAAGAAAGGAAAATAAAAACTGAACTGGAATCAAAAGCTATTTGAATTTTCCTTTATGCCAGCCTCCATCCACAAAAAGTATAGCCTTTGTGGTCAGAAGCACAAATCCATAATATAAATATGTGTTAAAAGAGTCAGCACATACTTACAGGGGATGTGGAGTACTTGAGTCTCTACTCACAGTCTGTGTATAGCTCTTAACATAGGACAGGTACATTGGAGGATATGGTGTAAGTAGGGCCAGACAGGATTTAAGCCTCCATATTTTCTATGATTCTTCTATCTCTGACTTCTCAGGCACTCTCCTTGAGTACAACATGTTGACATTTGGGAGAAAGGGGAAAAAAATCTTTATTTGCAACTCTTTGGGTGCTGCAATGACATCCAAAGGGGAGGGAGGCCTAAACAATCTGACATATATGTGTTTCCATTTGGGGGTGATGTATTAATTAACACATAAAAGAGAGATGATTCTAGTAACACCTTTCACTGCAGTTCCTAGGGCAACCTGTTTAATCACCAGATAAATTTTCTCTGCATTGACAGCACAAATGATGTCATAAGTTTGTTTTGTTTTTTAAAAGAAGAGAATGTTTTCCAAGGAGGAAAAAAAGATAGTTTTAAAACTTTGGTTCTCTGAGGATTTTGTCCTCAGCTACTCCTCTAACTTCATTTTAAAACTATGTAGACATGGCTACAGAAACAAATCTTGAGTGGTTTAAAAATCCCTATATAATCTTCTGTTTGTAAATGCAGTCTTTCTATTAAATATCAAGTTGCTAGAAGAATGGAGCAATATTTGATGTATTTGTCAGAAAAGTATATAGTGTGTGCTGATAATTAATGCTATATACTACTATTTTTAAAGTCGATTTCCTATTCTCTTTATAGGCAGTGGTTGATGCTTATAATATAATGGGGAAAAAGAAATTTTATCATCAAATTGTGGAAGATGAGCGTCTTTTCCAGAAGTTCAAAGTAACTGATATAAGAGATATTGTCACCATGCAAGATTACATGCAAGTAAGGAATTTAGATTTAGATGTTCAAAAGCAAAACAAAGGAAGTCTTTCTAACTCTATCTTCCAAGAAAGAATCATACTTTTTTTTATTATGGCAAAATACATACAACATAAAATTTACCATTTTAACAATTTTAAAGTGCACACTTCGAGGGTGTTAAGTACATGGACAGTGTTGTGCTATCACCACCACCATCTAGTTCCAGAACCTTTTCATTACCCCGAAAGAAAACCCCACATGCAGTAAGCAGTGACTTCCCATTCCTCTATCACTACAGGCCCTGTGAACTACTACTATGCTTTCTGTATCTGTGGATTTGCATAGTCTGGATATTTCATATAAATGAAATCATGTAATATGTGGCTTTTTGTATCTGCAGAGTGGAAGGTGTTGGCTAAGGAATATGAGGTTTCTTTTTGAGGTAATGAAATTGTTCTGAAAGATTGGTAGGTGGTAATGGTTGCACAACATTGTGACTATACTAAAAATCACTGAATTGTTCACTTTTAAATGGTTAAAATGGTGAATTTTATATTATGTAAATTTTACCTGGATAAAAAAAAAATAAAAACATCAAAAATAACTACATGAGGCTAAAAAAGTGCATGATGAGAATTTGACCTAGTAAGGAGGGATTCTCTTATTGTTTAGATGCTTTATGTTACAAATAACAGAATATTCCCAACCACATGAGGTTTAAACAATAAAGGCCATTTATTGTCCCATGAAAGAAATCCCAGGATAGGTGGTTCCTGGGTTACCTAATTCCGCAGCTGAGGGACATCATGGTTTAGGTCAACTTCTCTTTAGTCATCTTGGTTTCCTTCACATAGTAAAACAGAAAAAAAAGGTGTCTATCACATCCTCAGCACCATTTCAAGGCAGGAAGAAGAGGACTCCTAGCACCTTTCTCTTTATCTCAGGAAGGAAAACCTTTCCCAAAAGCCCCCAACAGACTTCCCCTTAGGTTCCATGGTCAGAGCTGAATCACATGCTCCCCCTAAACTAATCACTGATAAAGGGAAGTGGCATCATTTTCCTGGAGTGGCTTAAAACAGTCATGGTTCATGTGCTGGGGTCCTCCTTCCCTGAGCATATTGCTGTTCCATACTTGAAAAAAACAAAAAAACAGGGCTCTATCAGCAAGGGAGAAGTGGGAAATGGGCAGGCAATTGTTGAGGTGTGTTACAGTCTCCTGAAGGCAGCAGTGACTGAGCCCATTCTGGGAGTGAGCTGGTGGCACCACCCAGGCACTGTGGCAGGAGGAGCTGCAGGGCCTGAAAATAGGTTTGTGGAACTGGACAAGAGAGAGCACAGAGGGTGTGGACTGCTCTCAGGCTGAAGGACTGACAAGAGGTCTTAACTAATATTACCCCCATTTTGCAAGTTCTTTTTTCACACAGGTCTTAACTAATATTACCCCCATTTTGCAAGTTCTTTTTCTAAAATTAATTTATTTCAGTTATTTTTTATTTTTAAAATGTGGCATACAATTCAGGGTTAGGTATACAAATGGTCATTATGCAGGTAACCTTGTTGATGAGGTATGCCCCTCCTTCCCCTGGTAGTTTCCCTTAACTGCCAATCCCTTTCTTATAGTATTATGATCATTGTTCAAGGTCTGCTTATGAGTGAGAACATGTGGTTCTCAGTTCTTTGTTTCTGTGTTAGATCACTGAGTATTACAGAAATCCATCCAAGTTGCTACGAAGTTCATAATTTTTGCCCTTCTTTATGACTGTGTAATATTCCTTCATGTATATGTACCACATTTTTTTAATCCAGTCTTTTGGTTGGTTCCATGTTTTTGCTATTGTGAATAATGCCATTTTTCAGGTTCTAAAGAGTGTTTAATTTTTTTCATTATTCTGTATGCAACAAGAAGCTGGTGCAGTTTTTTAAGAAATGAGGTAACCTAACCTAATGGGTGAGGAGATCCTCTGGCTGCAATATAAAGAATAGATTAGAGGGCAGAAAGAGCCCTTTACTAGTTTGGAGGCTCCTACAGTGTTCTAGGAGAAATAGAGGTAGCTTGATTTATAGCTGTGAATCTAGGAACGCGAGAGATAATTAGAGAATAAAAGCAGCAGGCCTTGGTTACAGACAGGGAGGTAAGCTAAAGGAAGGTGTCTAGCATAGCTCCTAGGTTTTTGGTTTGCATAACCAGATGGATAACAGTGCTGAGTCAGGGAACTTAAACTAGATACCTAAAAAAATAACAGCAAGTGCTTCTGTAATAGGAACTCCTTTTATTTTAATGTCAACCCAAAGAGGCAGAAACTATTATTACCCCAATTTTGCAAGTTCTAAAGAAACAAGGGCTCACCAAATTCTAGCCTGCAATAATAATATGTAGTCATACCTTGTTTTATTGTGCTTCACTTTATTGTGCTCTACAGATATTGTATTTTTTACAAATTAAAGTTTTGTGGCAACCATGTGTCGAGCAAGTCTATCAGCACCATTTTTCCAATAGCATGTGATTACTTGGTGTTTCTGTGTCATATTTTGGTCATTTTTTGCAGTATTTCACATCTTTTCATTATTATTATATCTGTTATGGTGATCTGTGATCGGTGATCTTGATGTTGCTATTATAATTGTTTGGGAACAACATGAACTGCACCTATGTAAGATGACGAACTTAACTGATAAATATCATGTATGTTCTGACTACTCTACCAACTGGCCATTCCCTCATCTCTCTCCCTCTCCTCTGGCCTCCCTATTCCATGAGACACAACAATATTGAAATTAGGCCAATTAATAACTCTACAATGACTTCTAAGTATTCAAGTGAAAGGAAGAGTTGCACACCTCTCACTTTAAATCAAAAGCTAAAAATAATTAAGCTTATTGAGGAAGGTATGTCGAAAGCCAAGATGGGCCTCTTGCACCAGTTAGTCAAGCTGTGAATGCAAAGGAAAAGTTTGTGAAGGAAATTAAAAGTCCTACTCCAGTGAACACACGATAAGAAAGTGAAATAGCCTTATTGAGGATATGGAGAAAGTTTGAGTGGTCTGGATTAGAAGATCAAACCAACCACATTTCCTTACATGAAAGCCTAATCCTAATCAATTCTGTGAAGACTGAGAGAGATGAGAAAGCTACAGAAGAAAAGTATAAAGCTAGCAAAGATTGGTTCGTGAGGTTTAAGGAAAGAGTCTGTCTCCATAACATAAAAGTGAAAGGTGACGCAGCAAGTTATCTAGAAGATCTAACTAAGATAATTGGTGAGGTGGTTACACTAACCAACAGATTTTCACGTAGAAGTTGGAAGTACATACCATCTAGGACTTTCATAGTTAGAGAATTCTATGCCTCGCTTCAAGGCTTCAAAGCTTCAAAGGACAGGTAGACTCTTGTTAGGGGCTAATGCAGCTGGTGATTTTAACTTAAAGCCAATGCTCATTTACCATTCTGGAAATCCTAGAGCTCCTAAGAATTATGCAAAATCTATTCTGCCTGTGCTCTAGAAATGGAACAACAAAACCTGGATCACAGCACATCTTTCTGCAGCATGATTTACTGAGTATTTTAAGCCTACTTCTCAGAAAGAAAAAAAAAGAATCCTTTCAAAATATTACTGCTCATTAACAATGTACCTGGTCACCCAGGAGCTCTGATGGAAATATACAAGCAGATTAATGTTGTTTTCTTGCCTGCTAGCACAACATTCATTCTACAGCCCATGAATCAAGTAGTAGTTTCAACTTTCAAGTCTTATTTTTTTTTTTTTTTTTTTTTTTAGTTGGAGTCTCACTCTGTCACCCAGACTGGAGTGCAGTGGCCGCTTCCGGCCACCGCAGCCTCGACCTGCTGGGCTCCGGTGATCCTTCCGCCTCAGCCTTCCAAGTAGCCGGAATTACAGGCATGCGCTACCACGCCCGGCTGATTTTTTTGATTTATTGTAGAGATGAGGTCTCGCTGCCCAGGCGGGTCTCGAACCCGTGGGCTCAGGCAATCCACTCACCTCAGCCTCCCAAAGGCGCGGGATTATAAACTGAGCCACCGAGCCCGGCTTCAAGTCTTATTATTTAAGAATTACATCTCATAAGGCTATAGCTGCCATATATTGTGATTCTGTTGATGGGTCTGAGTAAAGTGAATTGACAACCTTCTGGAAAGGATTCACTATTCTAGATGCCACTAAGAACATTCATGAATATGGGAGGAGGTCAAAATATCAACATTAACAGGAGTTTGGAAGAAGTTGATTCTATTCCTCGTGGATGAGGGTTTCAAGACTTTAGTAGAGGAAGAAACTGCAGATGGGTTGGAAATCGCAAGAGAACTAGAATTAGAAGTGGAGCCTGAGGATGTGACTGAATTGCTGTAATCTCGTGATCAAACTTGATCTGATGGGGTGTTTCTTCCGATGAAGTACTTTCCTGAGATGGAATCTACTCCTGGTGAAGATGCTGTGAACATTGCTGAAATGACAACAAAGGATTTAGAATATTCTTAGAATATATTTATTATTAGAATATATCTATTCTTAGAATATATTTAGAATATTCTATCAACTTAGTTGATAGAGCAATGGGTGGCTTGGAGAGGATTGACTTCAGTATTAAAGGAACCTCAACTGTGGGTAAACTGCTATCAAATAGTGTTGCATATTATAGAGAAATATTTCGTGAAAGGAAGAGTCAATCAATGCGGTAAACTTCACTGTTGTCTTATTTTAAGAAATTGCGTCTGCCACCCCACCTTCAGCAGCTACCACCCTGATCAATCAGCAGCCATCCACATCAAGGCAAGACGCTCCACCAGCAAAAAGGCTATGACTTGCTGAGGGGTCAGACGATTGTTAGTCTTTTTTAGCAATAAAGTATTTTAAAATTAAGATATGTACATTGATTTTTTTAGACATAATGCTATTACACACTTAATAGACTACAATATAGTGTAAACATAACTTTTATGTGCTTTGGGAAACCAAAAAAAATGTGACTCACTTTATTTGTGATGTTCACTTTATTGCAGTGGTCTGGAACTGAACCTACAGTATCCCTGAGGTGTATCTGTATATGGCCTTAACTATTCACTCAGTTGCTTCAATGTGAAACATGAAATTAATGCAGTGCCTTAGAGACTCCCAATTGTGTTTTCTTTCTTTTAGAACCTTAACCCATGAGTTTAGGGAATTGAGCCAGGGAATAAGTAGAACCAGGGATGCCAACTATCTTTGCTAAGGATATGGGTCACATACTTGCAGACTGTGAGCATGTCACAAATTAGTGTTATAGAGTGGAGTTCCCAAATAGATATTTTGGAAGAAGGAAATAAGATGATTGCTGACGTGTATTAAATCCTCGTATGGGCACACACTCTTTTTAGCTCTTCCCTTTTTTTTTTTTTCTTTTTTTGAGTTGAAGTCTCACTCCGTCACCCAGGCTGGAGTGCAGTGGCACACTCATGGCCACCCCAACGTTGACCTGCTGGCCTCCCGTGATCTTTCCACCTCAGCCTTCCAAGTAGGCGGAACTACAGGTGTGCGCTACCATGCCTGACTAATTTTTTGATTTATTGTAGAGGCGTGGTCTTGCCAATTTCTGGGACTGGTCTCGAATCCTCAGACTCAGGCAGTTCACTCGCCTCGGCCTCCCAAACTGCTGGGATTACAGGATGAGTCATCAAGCCCAGCCTCTTTTTAGCTCTTAAGGTGCATATTATCTTCTTTAATCTTCAAGTTTGTAAATTATGTGACTTTTTTTAACAGATGAGAAAAATGAGGTTTAACAAAGCTTTAAAAAAAAAAAAGAACGAAAAAGAAAAACTTGCCCAAGAGCACACAAGTAATAAGAGGCAGAACAGATCATTGACAGATATGAGATGTTTACTCATGTTGCTACTCCACTCTTGGGAAATAAAATATATAGGCAGTCTTACTTTGCACGATTGTGCAGAACCATAAAAATGATCATGCAAGTTGAAACCCTGCAAAGCAAGTTTGATAATCAGTGGGGAGAATTGTGATTGTCCTGTGACTTTAAAAATATTTTTTGTCTTTTTTCCCAGCTACTTGGGTGGTTGAGACGGGAGGATTAATTGAGACTAGCCTGGACAACATAGTGAGACCCTGTCTCCAAAGAAAAAAGACAATAAACTTTTTTGTCAAAACATTAAAAACTTTATTTTCTTTGTAAACTTTTTATTTTAAAGATGTGGGATACAATTCAGGGTTAGGTATACAAATGTTCATTATGCAGGTACCCTTATTGATGAAGTGTGTCCCTCTTCCCTAGCAGCTTCCCACTACTGTCAATCCATTTCTTATGGTATGATGATAATTGTTATTGTCTGTTATAAATACATAGGAAAATGAAATAAAAAGTCACATTTAGTACATCATAATTTTAAACATTAGAAACACCAAGAATTAAAATGTTTTGTTTCTTTGTAAAAAAAAAAAAAACTTACCAACTGTGAATATATTGAACATCATTAAATTGTACGCTTTACATGGGTGAATTGTGTGGCATGTGAATCTCATAAAGCTGTGGGAAAAATTCATCAAGAGCAGTTTGAACAGTGCTTGTATTCTTGTACTTCTTACAGTATGGAGCAAGCATCTTTTCTAAGTCTTGGTGAATTGTCATACTCCTTTTTAAGTTTGGATCAGCTGCCAACATTTTATTCTTTGCACTTTAAATGTTGTGAAATATCTCAGAGTACCTTCAATGTGAAGTTTTTTTTGGCCAGCGTCACTTCCTCTAGGAAAGCTTCATCCTTTTCATCACAGCCACTTTCCTCATTTGTGTTGATAGGTTCACCCTCACCAATTTCCTCTAGCTGCGTATCTGCAGTCTTGAATGATGGTAGTGTCAGCATTCCCACAGTCACCTATTTCTTCTAGAACTGCATTTATGTTTGATTCTAATTTCACTTCAAGTGTTAGCACTTTTTGTTTCTTTACTGGCCAATTCCCTCTTTCAATTTTCCATTTTCATTTTGGAAAATGTCACATGGGTTTATCACTGGGAGACAAAGAGGCAGCATAACTACATACTTTGCTGTCTGTGTGAACTGAATAACAGATTCTCAGTAATCAATCACTGACAGACTTTGGAAGAAATTACATGATTTGTCACTAATCATGATACACATCTGTCATTTATATGGTGATCTGTGGACTACAGCATTAGCATCAGAGTTTGTCCTTTATGCAGTTGCTCACGGTTATACCATAGCAACTGAAATTGGAACTGAGTTCTTGGAGGACTGGTATTATTCAACTAAACAGTGTTGATCAAAATTCATGCATGCCAAAATGGTGCAGAAGGAAGACTGCCTGTGTATGCATGTGAATATGTATGTGTATATGTGTGAGTGTATGTGAGTGAGTGTGAGTGTGTGTACATGAGAGTGTGAGTGTTACTGTGTAATATATACCCAAAAGACCTTGTTGTTATTCTATTTTTTAGCATTGTAGCTTCTCCTGCCCTATCTCTACCTCTTACATGCACATTTATGATGTTAAATTGATTATATTTGTATTTTAAAATTCCTAATTTAATATCATTTTAAATTGGAAAAAAAGAAAAGTGGGATTTCCACAAATACTACAAAAGAAAATAGTGACATCCTCCACTTACCACCAGAGATAAACTCATTTCTAAAAAGGATTGTGCAAATGTCCTCTCAACTCCAGCATGTCATAGACAAGCAGTATTAGGCATGCAGAACACATAGATATTGTCATTAATTTTAGGCCTACCTGAGTTTAGTTTATCTGAGTTATATTTGCCATAAAAATGTTTATTCCTTAAATAAATATTTAGTGAGTATGGTACTATGTGCATGATACCGTGTGACTTGGATCCTGCCTACTAGTAAGGGAGCCAAGTCATACACAGATAATTAAAACACTGACTAGTCAGTAATAAGAGTCATAGAAGTTCAGATATGGGATCAAGGAATGCCTTTTGGATGGAGTGACATTCTCAGTCATTCTTAATTGCTTTTTCCATACAGTATTCCAGTTTTCTGGATAAGACCCCTGCGTCTTCTGGTGGCAGAAGTAACTACTGGCGAAAATTAAGCCTTGAAAACATTCCCAGGACAATGATAATATATGACATAGTTGATTATGCAGAGTCTGGAGTAATCTCAAACCGTCTACAAAAAGAAATGAAGTATCTGTTACAGAGACCAAAAACAGAAGAGATGCGTCAGCACCAGCTACGGATTGTTTCTGAAATTAGGTAAAAGAGATCCTTCATTAAGGTTACAATACTAGGAGCATATCTGAAAGTGTCCACATTCTGCCAAATAGCTCACTAAAGATAATAATAGGGCATATGGAAAAAATAAGATTGAGCAGATTGCTCAAAACGTATGCAACTTTGTGAACAGAGAACTAACAGAAAGGACCATTGGCACATGCGGAGAGAACTTGTACCACCAGACAGGCAGCTCAGCATAGCTAGAGGCTGCCACCAAAAATATTTTAAAATGTACAATGAAAGAGTGGAAATGCTGACAACTCTTAAATTAGAGCAGGTAGTGGGCACGATGGAAATGGAGCCTTAGGCCAGCGTGGTTGCCTTTTGCACTGCTTAGCAGTGCAAACTGCTAAGAACCAAGAGCCATCCAAGGTAGGGGTAGGGATGGGGGATGCTGTACCTCTGTGGAGAAAGATCCCTTGATGAAGGCGCTAATTTTTGTTTTCATGAATACAGCCAGAAGGGCTCCCAATGCCTGTGCAGCACAGAGCTGAGGGCTTTTTCCTTTTCAGCTGAAGGTTATAATTCTATCCTTGCTATTCTGACTCCCCTTGCCTAAGATAAACTGCATATAAATTAGAGTGACATTATTTCCTTCTTTACTAATAACATATGAGCCAATTCACATTATAGAAATGCAAGTTGTAGAAATAGATGTGTTATGATCTGAAACATAGACAGAATGTGACTGCTCCAATTATATTTCTTTCTTCTTTCCATTACTAAGTCTCACCTAACCCATCTTATTTATGAATTAAGCAGGCTTTCTTAAGGAAAAGAAATAATAAGACTGAAGAGGACCTGTTGGTAATCTATTTTCACACACTTATATTTGATTTTTAAAAAATACTTCCTTAGTACATGAAGAAGACTCTGATGACCCACTGTCAAGCAAACATGCTGAGTTTTTGCAGGACTAGAGATGAGTGATGCTAACCCAATAACATAATTCAACTCATTTATTTTATGATCAAGGCTATACATTTGCCAGACAGATGGCCTGGTTTAGGGCACAGTCTGTCATCATGAAATAGATTTTCTCTAACACCCATATGGGTACTGAATATAGAACTTAACCCTATTACTACCAAGGTCAAATAAATTATGTAATTTTCTCTGCCACCATATGTAACCCTGGGCTCCCTAATATTTGGATTTATGCTACTAATTATCAAAGAATAAGTCACTTAAGAGTCAAATAAGTAGCCAAATTTTAAATCAACTGAAGAGGAAAAAATACTTTCATAAGGCATCTTTGAATGCAGTCTTAGTTTAGAATCTCCCAGAAGCAAACCCAAAGACAAAGATTTGAGTGCAAGTAGTTTATTTGGGAAACGATCTCAGGAACCACTGAAGGGAAGGGATAGAGAAGTGAAAGAGAGAAGGCAAGGCAGCCAAAACACTGTGTGTTAGCAAGCAAGTTATCACTGTGGGTAACTGGAGCTTAATACTTCCTGGGAATGTCAGAACCAATGTAGAACATCCAACTCAGAGTTATCCCACATGGGCAAGGGAGTTAGAGTATTGATACACCAATACTCATCGGTCGTTGGCTAAGGATTGCTTAGGCGGGCAGGTATTAATTCTCAGGCACTTTTGGCATCCTCTATCCATGGGCTCTTATTTTCAAAGAAAGCGTTCAAGCTAAGTGATACAGATGCTTGCAGTTGAAAGTTGGGCCTGTGTGCTCCATAATGGTAAGGCCAAGCGGATTATGGGCATAGTGCCAAATGTATCTGATCCCAACACTGATTTTAAAAAACAGCTTGTGTCTCTAAGCATTATGAAATGTAATACTTTTTTGGGTTGGTATATAGTGTAAAAAATGATTCATATGGCTACTGCATGATATTTTCCAGGAAAGCTATTTTATATTATTTTATTTATTTATTTTGTTGATTTGGAGTCTCACTCTGTTACCCAGGCTAGAGAGCTGTGGCATGCTCACGGCCACTGTAGCCTCGACTTGCTGGGCTCAGGCGATCCTTCCACCACAACCTTCCAAGTAGCTGGAACCACAGGTGTGCACCACCATGCCCAGCTAATTTTTTGATTTATTGTAGAGACAAAGTCTCACCAATTTGCCCAGGCTGGCCTCAAACCCCTGGGCTCAGGCAGTCCTCTTGCCTCCATCTCCCAAAGTGCTAGGATTGCAGGTATGAGCCACTGAGCCCGGATGTGAATTTTAAATTCACGTTTTATAACTTTCATCATTACTGTTGTCAACATCATCACCTCTGTACCTCTGTAAGTGCCAGGTAAAGAACTAGGCTATACAAACTCAAGCAGAAATGATAGCTAACCTAAATGCTTATATGCAATGTTGCTCCAATGTTGCTGGGGTCTATGATATATTTGCTGGAGAACACCTTAATAAAATTTGGAACTTGCTTTACACTTAAATTTTATTTTGTGTGATTTTTCTGTCTATAATACAAATATATTCTAGGTGGCCATCCTCAAGTTTTCAACCTGTGTATCGGCCATACAAACAAAGTCAAGTTAAACATCTGGGTCGTCGATCCAAGCAAGCTCAAATGAAAGTTGAAAAAATGAGAAAAACTTATTTGGCTAAAGAAAAAAATGTTTCTGAAGTGTCTGTAAGTTTAACTTGTACTGAATTCATTGTTTTAAACAATATTCAAACTGCCTGTAAGTAATTCTACTTGCATAAATGAAATTTTCCTAATCTACAAGTTCAAGGCTGAAAAACCTTTGGCATATTATACCTTGGATAGTATACAGTTAATTTCATCTTAATAACAGGTATTTTTTAAAATTATTAAACAATATTGGTAGCAGTTCTGATCAACACCAGCTGTTTTGGCTCCACATCAGTATAAGTTGGAGGGCAGGTATTAATTCTCAGGCACTTTTGGCATCCTCTATCCTCTCTGATGGTGCTTTTCTCAAAATGGAAGTCATTTCTATGTAAACTTACTAAAAGGTATAAAACATGCTGTAAATTTTTGGGGGAAGAGGCCAAGTGTAAAGAGTCAAATATAAACATATAAAGTTGTAAAAACCAAAGGTAAAATACTTTCCACTTGTATTTATAATTCTGCCTAGGAACCACGAATGGACACACCAGATACAAAGCAACGACACACAATAGTCATCTCCACGCCATCTTTTGACATTGTGAAAGTTAATGAATCTACGTCAGACAACGAATTGGAAAAAGAAAAGAATTTATTTGCCTGGCATCAAGACATGTGTATGGGTAATCTTCCATCATGTTAATGCACAGCTAACTAACAGAAAACCAAAGTTATTTAACAATCTACTTGTTGGCATATAAATGATGAGTATGAGTAATAAAGGAAAATAAAATAGAAACAAGTCCTCAGTATGCTCTCTTAACTAAATGCGTGACATTTTAAGCCCTTTTGTGTTACCATAGGAGCAAATATTTTTTACTGACAGCATTTTAGTCTAAACAAATTATTTATATTAGATGCCCTCAAGCTAGCAGTATACAGTTTTGTTCAAGAAATGATGAGTAAATCAGTCCCTGGGACTTTTATTCGATTTTGATTTTCTCTCATTTAAAAAAAATCCGAACAGGCCATGCTTGGCATAAATATTAGAATTCACAGAATGAAAGGCTGCTTATGAGTCAGTTTCTAGTGTATTTTTTTTTAGTTGGATGTTGTTTTTGCAGAATAGTTTGTGAATGACCTATTCTGAATTATAATAAAAATAATAATGGATTTGTTGCTACAATAGGCATGACATAGCATACCTAATAATTATTGAACATTGAAGGCACCTGGAGCAGAATATTGTATCTGCTTTAAGTACTTTGTGTATTTTTTTAATTATAAAGACTGTTTGGAATAATAGTTATTCATTTTATTTTGAATCAATAAATTCTTATTGCTGATATAGTATAAATTATTGATTTCTTTTGTAATCCAGGTTATTGGATTTATGTCAATCCTTACCAGAGGCTATGATAATTAAAGTGCAATTGTTTATTGAACTTTAAAAATACCATTTTTTATTTTGCTTAACATTTAAAATGCGTGGGTTGATTGCTGATCTAACTCAGGTATGGCAGCCTATAAAAGGATCTCATTATCTGCTAAAATATTCTCCTAAGTTAAAAGGAATATTGGAATAAATGTGTAGGATTCTCACTAGAATATATAAACATGCACTTTTTAATATTAATATACTGTCATTTGATATCCAAAAGGGAAGGATAATCCCTGTGTTTTCAGAGCTTGCATTGAACACTGGTTGAATAGAAAAACACCTATTTGTCCTCATGAGTCACACATATTCTCATTCATTAATGTGGAAAGCAGTCTCTCATCTGATCAAATGCATATCAGATTCTGTCCAGCTATATAATGTGCGTAATGACAAAGCTAAGGAAGATTTCAGGTAATAAGATGGAGGAAAAGGACAAACAAAGGACATGTTTCAGGGTTCCCATTTCCCATATTTCATTAGCTATAACTTTGTCTCATCGTAACACCTAGCTACAAGGGAGGCTGGGAAATGTACTTTTGTTTTGGGCAGTTATGTACCTGACTAAAATTCTATTTTTATTGAAGAAAGGATAATGGATATTAAAGCACAATTAGCTTCTGTTGCCAGTCTAAATGTACACAGAGAACATGTCTTCTATTGATTCTTTTAACTCATATTAAACAGTGAGGTCAGGCATGATGCCTCATGCCTATAAGCCCAGTGCTTTGGGAGGCTGAGGCAGGAAGATTACTTGAGGCCAGGATTCAAAGTCAGCCTGGGCAACATATCAAGACCCCAGTCTCTACAATTTTTTTTTTAGTTAGCTAGATGTGGTGCATGCCTGTAGTCCCAGCTACTTGGGATTCTGAGGTGGGAGGATCGCCTGAGCTCAGGGGGTTGAGGCAGCAGTGAGCCATGATTGCATCACTGCACTTCAGGCTGGAGTAGCTCTGCTCAGCTACAGAGCTACTCCAGTGACAGAGTAAGACCCCAATTCTAAAAATAAAAAAAAAAGAATTACACATGATCCATCACCATAATATAACAGCTGTTTTCATTTGCTTATACCTTTCTAACCTATCTAAAGACACACATATTTTTCACCTGGTTGTAATCTCAGGTAACATAGATTCATACTTTTCAGTTAACATTATATCTTAAACATAGTCCATTTAAAAATAATTTTAATGGTCATACAATACTCCATTGGGTTCATAAAATATAATATCATTTTTCTCTTCCATGGGCCATATTTCCCAGCTTTTTTTTTTTTTTTTTTGACTTGGAGTCTCACTTTGTCACCCAGGCTGGATGGAGTGCAGTGGTATGTTCACGGCTAACGCAGCCTCAACCTGCTGGGCTCAGACAATCCTTCCAACTCAGCCTTCCAAGAAGTTGGAAGTACAGGCATGTCTACCATGCCCAGCTAATTTTTTTTTTCATAATCAATATTTTTTATTATGGTTTTGTGGGGTACAGTTAAGGGTTAGGTG
>NW_007255745.1:0-538 GCF_000164805.1 Carlito syrichta | reverse complement strand
CTGATGATTAGTGACGTTGAACATTTCTTCATGTGTTTGTTGGCTGCTCGGATGTCCTCTATTGTGAAGTGTCTGTTCATATCTTTTGCCCATTTTATAATGGAGTTGTTTGTTTTTTTATTTTCAGCATGTTTGAGTTCCTTGTAGATCCAGGATGTTAAGCCTTTGTCAGACCTGGTGTTGGCAAATACTTTTTCCCAGTCTGTAGACTGTCTCCCTGCTCTCTTGATGGTTTCCTTGGCCTTGCAGAAGCTTGTTAGTTTAATAAGGTCCCACTTGTCTATCTTCTCTCTTATGACCTGTGGGTTTTAGGTTTTGTTCATGAATTGGATGCCTGTTCCGATTTCCATGAGGGTATTTCCTTCATTTTCTAAGGATCTTATGGTTTGAGGTTTTACATTTAGGTCTCTGATCCATTTGGAGATAACCTTTGTGCATGGGGATAGATAGGGGTCCTGTTTCAATCTTCTGCATGTGGCCAGCCAGTTTTCCCAGCACCATTTACTGAATAGGTTCTCCTCTCCCCAGTGGTAGGTGG
>NW_007255744.1:78289-79359 GCF_000164805.1 Carlito syrichta | reverse complement strand
ATCTCTGAATCTCTTGTGCTTGAATTTTTGCATCACTGATTAGATAAGGGAAGTTTTCATGAATGATCTCATGGAAAGTTTGTTCCAGTGTGGTCTCTGTCTCTCTTTCTGCCTCAGGAAGGCCAATTTCTCTTAGCTTTGGTCTCTTGAAGTAATCGCTCATCTCTTGAAGATTTTGTTCTGTCTTTTTGAGCTTATTTTCTGTGTTTTTAAGAGTTTGGGTTAGTTCTATATTTTGGTCCTCAAGCTCTGAGATTCTTTCTTCTGCTTGGGTAATTCTGCTTTCTATGCTTATCAGTTTGTTATTTATTTCATTCACATTATTCTTTATTACTGTTATCTCAGATATCAGCTCCTTCCTAGTTTCTTCTTGTGTCTTCAATTCTTTTTAATCTCTCCATTAATGTCTTGATATCTAGGTTTGTAGTTTGAGACCCTTCATTCTGGGGGCTCTTCATTGTTTGTATTCTGAAGTCAGTTTTCTCAGTGTCTGCCCTCCCAGGGGTCTGGGAGAGACTCATACTTTTCTTTTGGTTTTAATTCATTTGTGTAGATTTTTTTTCTCTCTCCCCCTTTCCCTCCTCTTTTTTAATTCTGTTTTTGAGGGAAAGTGGGGTTGCTTTTGTTTCCCTTCTGCAATATCCTGTTCTTCCTTATGAGGGTCTTCTGACTTTGTTCACTTTTGAGGTTGGAGTGTGGGCTGCAGACTGTAGTTTTTGCAGTTTTGAGGTTTAATTGAAGGGGAAGCTGTGGTTCAGAATGTATATGCTGATTCTAGCATCCACGAACAGTGTATGAGCATGCTGGAACCTATTTCCCTCTGCCTTACAATCTGTCCATTCAGTAGTATGTAGTCTTGGTCCCTAGATTAAAAATGGGGGTATAAAAGAGGAAAATAATGGAAGAAGGGGGGTCAATAGGGAGTTAGAAAGAGAGAAGTGCGAGAGGGTAAACAGATATACATACCAACTATCAGGTGAGAAAAAGACACAGGGCCAGGAAGAGGTAAAGAAAGACATGTAAGATTCCCTAAAGAGTACTCATAGCTACACAGAGACAGGCCAATACAA
>NW_007255744.1:76601-77942 GCF_000164805.1 Carlito syrichta | reverse complement strand
GTGGTGAGTGGTGAGAGTGTTCCTGGGCCCCCCATAGGGTACTTCAGCCAGGAATGGGACTGGTGTCTCTGAGGGGCGGGTACCTAGAGCCTCCCTGAGTGACTGGCAGCTTGGTGCTGGGTGCTGGGCGAGAAACAATGTAGCCAGGGAGGGATCTAAGACCTGAGACTCCCACTCATGCGGTGGAACAGCAGCAGCAGGGGGCCACAATATCTGGCCCTGTGTGGGACCAAAGGCCCCCAGGCATCCGACCAGCGTGGCTGGTGGTGGGCTGGGGGATGGGGGAAGAAAAGTAAGAGTCTTTTTGGGAACTCACATTCAGAGAATCTCACATGTCCACCTATGCCATTGCCATCTTGTTGCCGAGCCAGTTTTTCCACATTTTTTTTATAATCAATATTTTTTATTATGACATTGTGGGGTGCAGCTACGGGCTAGGTATACAAATATGCTTCATTCAGGGACCCTTGTTGATAAGAGGTGTCTCCTCATCCCCAGACAGATATTTACTACCATTAATTCCATCTTCCTTCCCCTCCCCCCCATAGCTTCCCACCACTGTCAGTCATTTTCTTATAGTATTACGTTGGATGTTCAAGGTCCACTATATGAGTGAGAACATGTGATACTCAGATCTTTGTTTCTGTGAGAGGTCACTCAGTATTATAGACTCTAGTTCCATCCAGGTTGCTGCAAAATTCATGATTTTGTTCTTTTTTATGACTGCATAGTATACCATTGTGTATATGTGCCACATTTTTTTAATCCAGTCCTCTTTTGATGGACAACATGGTTGCTTCCAGGTTCTTGTTATTGTGAACAATGCTGTGATAAACATACGTGTGCAGGTACCTTTTTTGTAGAGTGATTTGAGTTCTTCAGGGTATATTCCCAGTAGGGGGATTGCAGGGTCATATGGGAGGTCAATATTTAGAGTTTTTAGGAATCGCCATACTGTTTTCCACAGAGGTTTCACTAGTTTGCACTCCCACCAACAGTGTAGAAGTGTTCCCTTTCACCACACCCTCTACAGCAACTGTTATATTTTGAGTTATTGATAATTGCCATTCTGACTGGAGTTAGGTGGTATCTCAGTGTGGTTTTGATTTGCATCTCCCTGATGATTAGTGAGGTTGAACATTTCTTCATGTGTCTGTTGGCTGCTCCGATGTCTTCCTTTGTGAAGTGTCTGTTCATATCTCTTGCCCATTTTATAATGGAGTTGTTTGCTTTTTTCTTTTCATCATGTTTGATTTCCTTGTAGATCCAAGATGTTAAGCTTTTGTCAGACCTGGAGTTGGCAAATATTTTTTCCCAGTCTGTAGGCTGTCTCCCTGCTCT
>NW_007255744.1:33870-75821 GCF_000164805.1 Carlito syrichta | reverse complement strand
TGTGTCATCTTAGATTTCTTTGAGCAGTGTTTTGTAGTTTTCATTGTAAAGGTCTTTCACCTTTCTGGTTAGGAAGATGCCAAGGTATTTCGTTTTTTTGGTGGCTTTGTGAATGGAGTTGTGGTTTTTATTTGCAGTTCTGTTTGTTTATTATTAGTGTAAAGAAATCCTCTTTTCCTATTTGGATACCCCTGATTGCCTTCTCTTCTCTGATTGCTCTAGCCAGGACTTCCAATACTATATTGAACAGGAGGGGTGAGAGTGGGCATCCTTGTCTTGTTGTATACACATTTTAAGAAAGGAAAAAACTGTATTAAAATTATAGATGAATGCAAGTCATGTTTGACTTCTGAAATTACAGGAGGTGCTCAATGTGGTTGCCATCAGCATCCAGACAATTCTGATTACAGTGAACTAAAAGTAATACATACATAACATCTCTTAAAATGTGTATACATTTTTTGGGACTCCTGTTATATACATATTTTTTGAGTCAGAGTCTCACTCTGTGCTCAGGCTGGAGTGCAGTGGCATGCTCACAGCCAGCACTGCCTCAACCTGCTGGGTTCAGGTGATCCTTCTACCTCAGCCTTCCAACATGCTGGAATTACAGGAGTTAGCCACCACACCTAGATCTTTGCAATATTAAATTTGATTTTCTGTAATGGTCAATTCTGCAACTAAAATAGTTGGCAATTTTGACCTCCCCCATTTTCATGCATATGTATGAAATCCCATAATTAGCTTGTTGACTAAGCTGATTGGCACTTGAAATAATAGGTACATTTTTTTTTCAGTCATGAAAGGTAGTACTCGGAGGTTAGTTATCATATACAAATTTCTGGCAAATTAATTGCTCTACTGTTTTACTGTTGAACATTAAATGCTTTATCTCACGTAATTTCAACATTAAAGGCCTTTTCTAGTTTGTTGTGTCTATATCACCAAATCAAATTGTCTTTGACTAACCAAAGACATTTTTAGCTCTTTCAAGATTCTGATAATAAATGCCTGTAACATAAAACAGATCTATCCTTGTAGTTAGTATAGAGTTGGCAAAGAAATTTTTTGCAAGAATGTTACAGAAGTCAGGTAATTCTTTGAGGGAAAAGAATGGTACATGTGTCTTATAACCATGGTATGGGAAATTCTGTTTTATTTTAAATTTGTGGCATACAGATGAGGATTTTCTAAATAAGTAAGTTGCATGGAGTAAAGTTTGAGCTCCCAGCTGGTCCTTTCTTCCCGATAGGGGACCAGGTATTCCGTATGTTGCCACATGTCCCCATCCTTTCCCTCCCTCTCCAGTGGTGTCCAGCATCTGCTGGTCCCACACTTGTGCTTGTGTGACCAGTGATCAGGACCCACTTATGAGTGAGAATATGCTGTATTTAGTTGTTTCTGAGGTAGTTCACTTAGTATGATGGAGTTGCACCTATATTGCTGCAAAGGTCATGATTTTGTTCTTCTTTATGGTTGCGTAATATTCCATCATGTATACCTACCATATTTTCTTTATTCTATTCACTTTTGATGGGCAACTGGAACCAACGTTCTATGTTTTTGTTATTGTGAATAGTGACGCAATAAACATATGTGTGCAGGTATCTTTTAGTTGAGCAATTTATGTTCCTCTAGGTATACTCCCAGAAGAAGAGGGATTGCTGGATTGTATGGAAGTTCAATTTTCAGTTCTTTGAGAAATCGCCACAAATCGCCTTTATGCTTTCCACAAAGGTTGAACCAACTTCCATTCCCACCAACAGTATGGAAGCATTCCCTTTTCTTCACAGCCATGCCAGCACCTGTTGTTTTTTGACTTTTTAGCAATGGCCATCTTTACTGGTTTTAGTGGTATCTCATTGTAGTTTTGATTTGCTTTTCTCTGATAATTAGTTAGGTTGAACAGTTTTTTATGTGTTTGTTGGGTGCTTGTACATCTTCCTTTAAGAAATGTCTGTTCATGTCCTTGGCCAACTTTTTAATGGGATTATTTGGGGTGTTTTTCCTTTCTATTCATTTGAGTTCCTTGTAGATTCTGGATATTAGGCCTTTGTCAGATGCATAACTTGCAAATATTTTTTTCCCATTCTGTGGTTGTCTCTTTACTCTCTTAAAGGTTTCTTTTACTATACAAAAAATTTTCAGTTTGATGAGGCCCCAACTGTCAATCTTAGCCTTTGTTGCATTTGCTTTTGAGGATTTGGTCATGAATTCACTGCCTACTCCGATGTACATGAGGCTCATCTTTAAGTTTTCTTCTAGAATTCTTACAGTTTGAGGTTTTATATTTAAGTCCATGATCCATTTTGAGTTGATTTTTGTATATGGTGATATGTAGGGGTCCAGTTTCATTCTTCTGCAAGTAACTAGCCAGTTTTCCTGGCACCATTTGTTAAATTTGGTTTCCTTTCCCCAATGTGTGTTATTTATGGCTTTGTTGAAGATGAGTTGGTTGAGAAACTGTGTTTTTATTTCTGGATTCTCTGTCCTGTTCCATTGGTCTATGTGGCTATTCCTGTACACATAGCATGGGATATTTTGAAGTACTTTGAAAAATTATTCATTTTCTTGTAAAGGTAAAACAGATTCTTACTTTTCTTGCTCCCAATCCTTCCTGGTAACTTAAGGATGAATAAACAATCTCATAGGAAATTATGTAGAAATTTTATAAGCCACAATTATTACATGATTTACAGCGGAAGTTTATTTGGAAATTTGTTGCTGAATGTGACACTGTCTCTAACAGTATCACTGTATCTTAGACTGGTGGCTAGCTTAAGACTTTGTTGGAAAAAGGTCACTGAGGTCCTTAATACTGGTTCCAGTTTCCTTTAGTTGCTGCCTTAATTTCCCATTAGATTTTAATTATACATTGATGCTTCAGAAAGGACTCTTTTTCCCAAAAATGTTGTCCATTTCTGATTGTTGAAGCACTGAAATGTCATTTCTAGAAATGTATTCACACATTCCATAAATATTGGATATTTCCTAGACACATTAGAAAAAAAATCCCTCCCCTAAAATGTCTGCAGATTTACTGTTGGAACTAAGGAAATAATAGATTTTAAAACTCCACTAGTGGACCACATACTGTATGATTCCAACTATATGACATTCCGGAAAAGGCAAAACTATGGAGACAATACAAAGATTAGTGGTTTCCAAGAGTTGAGAGAGGAGGGATAAATAGAGTACAGAGGATCCTTAAGACAGTGAAACTACTCTGTATGATACTGTAATGACAGATACATGTCATTATACATTTGTCCAAACCCGTAGAATGTACATCACCTAAAATTAACCTTAATGTAAACTGTGGACTCTGGGTGATAATGATGTGTCAATGTCAGGTCATCTACTGTAATATATGTACCATTGTGGCAGGGGATATTGATTATGGGGGAGGCTGTGCACTGGTCATTTTCCTTCTTTTCTCCTGCCATCTTCCTTAATATGCACGTTCTTTAGAATGCAATTCCAGTCCCATATCATTCATAAAAAAATTATCTAACTACTCCAGCCTAATTGACTCTTTAAAAAAATGTCCTATGGTGTACTATTTGTACTGCATTTGTACAGCTAATCTGAGTCTTAGCCATCGTTAGGAACAATGGATTTGTCCAGTCTATCTCTATATCACTCTCTTTTTATAGCAGGGTTTTCTCAACCTTGGCACTGTTGACATTTTGGGCCAGATAGATTATCTTTTGTTATGGTAGCTACCTTGTGTATTGTAGGATGTTTAGCAGCATTCTTGGCCTCTACCCACTAGATACCAGCAGCACAGACCCTGAGTTGTCCCAAAAACAGTGACCCCAGGTATTGCCAAATGTCTTTGCAAGCATGCAGCAATATCATCCCCAGTTAAAAACTACCCCTAGGATATTTGCTAAAACTCAGTGGCTAGAAAGCTGAAAATGACATTTCTCAGACTCTGCTTCAGCTAAATTTCTGGCCAGGAATAGCTTCTGAGAAGTAGGTAAACTTGTGCTAGATTTGCAAGGCTAAATTGAAGTGGAGACAATCTTCCTCTACCCTTGGCTATTACCAAATGGCAAAAAGCAGGTGGAGGTGCAAACTATTTCTGTAGCAGTATCTCATGTCCATTCTCCTGGATGCTGAGGGAGAATTGTGTTTATGCATGTGGGGAGGGGGGAGGGTGAGGCATGATTGGTCTCAGTGTTCCAGGGCCTATTTTCTAGTCTTGTGTGTGCTAATGCAATTTCCATGACAACGCAGTGCTGGCAGCTTCCTGATTCCAGCTTCCTGATTCCTGAACAGCAGTTGGCAAAGTGAGTTCTTGAACTCAGTCAGCCTAGTGGTGACTTCAGAGGTATTAGTTTCTCTAGAGGTCAGTTCTATAATGTCCTAGGAGTTGGTCCCTAAGGCCCAGTGGGAAGTAGATTCTGCAGCCGTTCCACAATTTTTTTTACCTAGTTCACTTCACCAACCTTTTCCCAAATAAAACTGTGTGGTTTCTCTTTTCTGCACTGAACCTATATAATGCATTACTTTTTTTTTTTTGAGTTAGGAGGTGTCTCACGGTGTCACCCCAGCAGGGTGCAGTGACATGATCAGGGCTCACCACAACCTCATGGATCACCTCAGGTGATCTTTCCTCCTCATTCTCTCAAGTAGCTGGGTCTACAGGCATGCACCATCTTGCCCAGCTAATTTATTTTATTTTATTTTCTGTAGAGAGGAGGACTCACTATGTTGTCTAGGCTGGTCTTGAACTCTTAGACTTAAGCAATCCTCCCACTTCAGCCTCCCAAAGTCCTGGGATTATAGGTGTGAGCCACTGTGTCCAGCCCTTAGTTTGATTATTTGGCTCTCATTAATTTCCTTTCTGATTGGTTAAGTTCCTTATAGGAAGGACTCATATTTATTTCTCTTATCCACTTCCCATAATTTCTATTCAGTACTATGCTCAGATTGGGAACTAGAAAAGTAATTTAACTTGTATTTGGCATTGACTAGAAGCTTTCTTGATGAAGAAAAACGTAAAAGAAGGGATAAAAGAATAGAAGCCCCCTCCCCCAACCCGAATTCTGAAAAAAAGTGTCATGACCCTGGGTCTGCACATCTGAGGTAGGAGTAATAAATTGATTCCAGTAGAAAATTCCTGTGAGACTTTCTTATTAATAGACTCAATCATATTCTTCATTCTAGGCAAATGGCCATGTAATATATCCAGAACATTTTCTCCCTAATGATCTCAGTTAGGCTTTTGGCTCTAGATATCTATTTGCTGATGGCTCCCAGGTTCGCATCTTAAGGCCCAGCCTCTCTCCTGAACTCCAAATTTGTATATGCAAATACCTATTTGACATCTCCATCTGGATGTCTAATACTCTTGTTAAATGTTCTGTGTGTAAAACCAAATTCTTCTTTCCCTAGTCCTATCTGCTTCTTTCATTTTCTTCTGCTTCTTAGTAAGCACCACCACCGAAGGCTCATGCCAAAAAACAAAAACAAAAAAACACTGGAAATAACGATTAATTTCTCCCATTCCTTCAACCTCCATTATCAGACCACCAGCAATCCTGTGTTTTAACTCAAAAGTCAGTCTAAAATCCACTATTCACTCATCTCCACAGAGTCTACCTTGATTTAAGCCACCATCACTTCTAATTTCCTCACTGGTTTCACTGCTTTCATAGTTTCTCCTACTTCTTAAATTGGATCATGCCTCTACTCTGCTTAGACCCGGCCAGTAGCTTCTCATCAGAGTAAGATCTACATACCTTACTTCAGAGAACAAGGCCCTAAGTGGCATGGCCACTGTCAAGCTCTTCAAGCTCATCCTAGACCATTCTCCCTTTTCTATGATTGGAATGTTCTGTCCCCTCCAAATTCATCTGCTAGAAGCTTAGTTCCCAACACAACTAAGGCAGGGCCTAATGTGAAGTATTTAGGCCATAAGGGCATTGTTCTCCTGAATGGTTTAGTGTCATTATTTAAAAACGGGCTTTGGGGTTCACTCTCTTCAGCTCTTCTTCCATGTAAAGAATAGTATCCTCCTCTCTGGAGAATTCCGTTTTCAAGGCGCCATCTTGGAGGTGAAGACCAGGCCCTCACCAGACACCAAACCTATCAGTGCCTTGATCTTGGAATTCCCAGCCTCCAGAATTGTGAGAAACACATTTCCATTCTTTATAAATTATCCAATCTGTGGTATTCTGTTATAACAGAATACCGTAGGACTGAGACACTCCCTTATTCTTTATACTTTGTCCTCCCCTCCCCCTGCATTTTTTCTGCTCTCCAAATTGCCCATGTTTACTATCCTCCCAGGGTCTTTGTAGTTGATGTCCCTTCCACTTTCTGAACCTGTGCTCTGACTCTTTGCATGTCTAGATCTTGTGATCTTTCAGATATTATCTCCCATGTCATTTTCTAGACATGTTTTGCTTAATTATCCCATCTTAAGTAAGCCCCACCCTATAAGTCACTTTATTCATCTCCTTCATAGCACTCATCACTATTTAAACTGTCTTGCCTACTTCTCTGCTTTCTCGTTTATTGCCTGTGCACACCCACTGGAACGTCACCCTCATACGGGCAGGCTGTTCTGTTTGCCTCACTGCTGCATTCCAGCACCTGAAACAGGTCTGGTGCCTAGGAGGCACTGGGGAAATATTTTGTTGAATGAATGAATACTTGAATATGTTCTTACCTATATATTTTAGCACCATTGTTTAAAGGGTGGGAGAATAAGGTGAAAAATAAATATTTTTAAAGATAATTATCCACTTGACTGTAGGAAAGAAGAGGCTTGTTGAACTGAAAGTGGCATTGTCATTGCTTGGGTGTGAAATTAACACTATTTGTGGAAATGTTCTTTGGCATTCTTCATTTCAGACATAGTGAGACCTGGAAAAGAGGGATTTTATTGTTTGTTTCATGCAGAATAAACAATAAAAACATAATGATAAGCTTAGTGATAAATAACGAATACCGAGGTGCCAAAACTATATGTACACATTTTAAGAGACGTGGTCTATGTATTCCTTTTAGCTTGCTATAATCAGAAGTGTCTGGACGCTGATGGTAACCACTTTAAACACCTCTCGTAGTTGCAGAAGTTAAACAAGATTTGTATTCATCTTTTGTCGTTGGTATATATTGAGCATTACAATTTTAATACAAATTTTTTCGTTTCTTAAAATGTGTATACGTTTTTTTGGCACCCTCTCTATTTTTCACATGTGCTTACTATGTGCCAGGCACTATTCTAAGCACTTCAATACTCACAATTATCCTGTGTGGTAGGAATTATCACTCATCGAATTTTACAGATAAGTAAACTGAGGCATAGAGAGTGTAAGTCATGACTAATAAATACCAGGACTCTGATTCCCACTAGGAGAGTCTGGCTCCAGAGATGCTGAGCTGCCTCTATGCCTCTGTGAACGAACACATCCTTTTGATCATGGTGCTGGTGATGGATGAAATAGATGGGCAAATTTGCCGTTTGTTTAAAAAAAGTTTTTCAGTTGGGTCTGAGTGCTACTTAGAAGCTACTTAGAAGCTGGGTGCTCCTTAGAAATTGTCTTGAAACATGTTAACGAGACCAGCAAGCTTGTGCTTAGAACTTTGACATCCAAGTCTTCATTATTTCAAGCTGTGCTCAATGCTAGCTTTCTTCCCAGGGTCTGAATATCCATTTGAATCCCGGAGACTAACATATTTACCTACTAAGTCTTTACACTCTCTTTGACTCCACCAGTGTCAACGCCCTGGTGTGCAATGCCAATGTAACACCTTGCTAGGCACTCAGGCAATTGTGGTCGGTATTACCTTAGGTGTCCATACTTCTTCCTCTCTTACCCTTCTGTGGCATCTGCCCCATTTTTGGACTTAGTGTGCTCCCCTAATATTGTTGCTTTGGGCTCATGAAATTTCTGAAATCAGTCCTGGCTGCTACCTCGACTTTATGACTGGTTCATTTGATAAGGCCTGTTTTAAAAGGTCAGTCTTGTTATTAGTCGAGAACAGCAGTAGCCTCTGCAGGACAGAGTCGAAGCATCAGTGCCCTGGTCAGAAACTCTCTGGGCCACGGACCTGACGCAAGAATCTGTAAATGCACACACATAATACATGCAGTAGTCACAGATTTCTTCTCTCTCCTGCTGGAATATTGAGTTGGGAAAAATATTCAGCGCCTGAGCTGGGATGTTGCTAGTGAAGCAGAGATTTCAGGTGAGAAGTAAATGTGCAGAGCGGATGCGGCGACCTTTCTTATTTGTAGTGTTTTTATTCTGCAGCTTGCACGGCAGGGACCCTGACATCAGAGGCTCTGATGGCCCGAGGATGTGTTGGAGAGGAAATAAATGAGCCTGCCCTACTTCCAGAGGCTCGAGTAATCGACGTGCAGCCCGGAACCTGGGCAGGGCAAGACGTGTGTGTACGAGCGACCTCTAGTGGCTAGACGTGGGAGCTGCACCGCGTGCTCTGACAGGCTGGAGGAGGGCAGCCTGGACTGTAGTTTATGTGACCAGCCCCGTCCTGGGTGTTAGGATGGATTCAAAGAAATTATAAATAGGCAAATTTAAGGAGCTTATCCTCCGACCCGGATAAATCAAAGGAACATACGGTTTCTCCACTGACTTGAAGCCGTAAGAGTTTCCTAGAAGGGAGAGGACCTGCATGGATTAGAGCAATCCAGAAAGCTGAGCCTCGAAGGACGATTGGGCTTCAGATGAAAAGAGGGAGGGCGTTCAAGATGAGAGAGGAGCCCAGACAAAGCAGGCAGAGAGAACAACCTTGATGACATGCAGCGGAGATTTGGAGTGAAAAAAATCGGATCGTCTGCTGTGTGTTGGTATGGCTTAAAATCAAGCCACGTTGTGAGGAGCTCAGGAATAGAAGAGCCACCTTAACGGGCTTTTTGTAAAGGGCCTCCTTAGGCCTCCACCGCAGACAGCTGATTGCCTCACCACCCAGCCCAGCGGCTCTTTCTGCCCCAGCGTTTGGCACCTTATGGACCTATGATGACATAATCAGGGGTTTCAAACTCACATGCTACTAAGGCCAAACTGTTACCATGAATGCATGAAACAGACTGGTTGGAGGATTCTGGCATTTCAGATATGTCGACTTTAATTTTAAATTTTTCAGTGACATTTATCAAGCTTAGAGTCATAAATACAATTGGAAGTAGTGGAGGCTGTGACAAAAATAGGAGGGCTTGGACCTCCTTACAATGGGCAGTGGTGACTCAGCTCTGGCCTGTTGCTACCTTATGAATATTGCCAAATATTCAACAGAAATGAATACATTATCAAAAATTTTATGTGAAATCTCCCAGTGTTTAAATGATGGCTCAACTTTTTAAAACATTGTATGGATCAGACAAAACAAAATTTTGCCTGCAAGTTGTCCTTTTTCGAGTTGGGGTTTGGATAAATCAAGTTTATTCTGAAAAAAGAAAGGTTTAAAACACTGAGTTAGGTAGGCAAATTTTACTACAACTCTTGTGTTTTGGGGAGAGCTGTTGACTATGGTGGTCGCTTTCATTTTTAAAATTTCTTTTTGGGTGAGAACCAGCAGTGTTTCTTCTCTGATGGGTGCTCTGAGAAGACCTGGGGCTGAGGACCAGGGGCCTTTTGCTCCTATTGTCTCTCTGTCCCTCATTAGCAAGTTGGGGTCATCTTTCTGAGTGTCTGTTTTCTCATGAGTAAAATTGGCACTCTAACTTGAACTCCTTTTAGCTCAAACATTCTGTGATTCCCGAGGCACCACCTAGATCTGAAATGCTAGGTTTCTTATTTTAAGCTGGAAGAGGATGTGTTTTCCAGCTGACCTCACCTTACAGAATGCTCAGAGTTTCATTTTGTGTGCTGGCCTCTTGTGATCCTTCCAGAGAGGCAGTGTAGTGGAGCAAAGTCATTGTCCACCTTGGCCACACACTGAAATAAACTGAAGAGTCTTGCAGCTAACCAATGCCAGACCCCATTCTGAACTACCCAGGCAAATGGAAGTGGACTCTGGGGATGGGTCCTCGGCGTGGGGATGTGTTTATTGCTCCCTGGGTGATTCTCACATGTAGCCAGGATTGCGTGTCAATGGTGTAGGCAGAGGTTGGCTTTTAACCCAGACTCTAGAATCTGAGAAACCTTGGCAGTTGCAAACCATCTTGAAGTTTGAGGCAAAAGGAAAAATGTGGCCTCCTGTATACACTTATCAAAACATTCGCCCCTATTTTGAACAAAGCGGAAGAAGTTAATAAAATCTCTACAACCAGAAACTGTGACTCTCCATAAAGCCATGTTACCTGATCTGTTCACCCACTGTTATCATCCCACACCAACCTGGCTGGAAACTTGGTGGCTGTATGATGCTCAGGAACCATGGACTGATTGTAGAGACTGATCCCTCTTGCACAATAATATAGGGTCTTAAATCAAACCAACAAAAAACCGCACTTGTTTTGACTTGACTTATGATAGTTTGTTCATCATGGATATTCTTGCGTTCATTTTTATTTTTTCAAGTATTATTTATCTTGTTTGCTAAATTTTTGCTGCCCCCTTCAATGTTGTGCCCAAGGAGAGTGCCTCACTCTTCCTGCCATAATCCTGGATTCAAACGCTTCTCTGCCTGGGTAACTTACCAACCCAATCTAATTGCACTTACTCGATTAATACCAGTACCTCCTCTACAGAACTGTGAAGATTAGGTGAGGTAATGTAGTGAATGCCTAGCACCAAGTGTCTCTCAGATATGCATTAATATGTGTTGGCTAATATTACATATAAAGATTGTGTAATACCATGGCTACCCTGTTTCTGATTTGTGTGCTTATTCAAGAGGGCTAGCTCACCTGAGGTTTGCCAGTTCTCTGTGGGTGTAGGACTGGAGTTGTCTCAAGATCATAAACTGTCTCCCACCAAAGGTTCTAGAATAGAGGCATTCCATCTCTTCCATAAGCACTCCCAATCCAGAAATGACTGGTTATTATTTACAGCAGAACAATCACTACATAAATTGCTCAGTGGTCATCTTTTGCTCTATTTGATGTATTTGACTCTGTGCAAATTTAATTGTAATTAATTTAAAGATTATTTTAATCAATAAAAGAAAGAATTCCATAGACTTAAAATGTTTGAGCACTCCTCTTCTGGATTATGTTTTCTAAGTTTAATGTCCATAAGATACAGCTGAGTAACTTGTTAAAATGTAAAGTAAAAATCTTCATGGAGAAGTGGTACCCGAGGTTCTGCATTTGGAGTGGTACCCGAGGTTCTGCATTTGGAGTGAGCTCCTAAACAGGACTGGCTACATAGTTTGTGGGGTTCAGTGCAAAATGAAAATACAGGACCTTGTTCAAAAATTATTAGTGGTTTCAAAATGGTGATGACAAGGCACTAAACCAAGGGCAGGATCCTCCTGAGCTTTGGACCCAATGCCTGCAGTTGCTCAGGTCACATGCCATGAAGCCGGTCCTGCTTCCAGGTGGTGCCTCTGTTGCTGGTTCATGGCCATACTTTGAGGAGCGAGGGTCAAACCAGCATGGCCCAGGATACTTTTTTGTGGTCATGAAAATATACTATGCCTGTGCTGTTCAATACAGTAGCCACTTAGCCACTTGGGGATACTAAGCACTTGAAATGTAGCTGGTGTGATGGAAACAAAAGTCTTATTGAAATGTAATTAAATGTAAATGGCCTCATGTATCTAGTGACTGCTGTATTGGATGGTGGACATTAACTTGGTCCAGCAGGACATCTTCCTACTCTAACAAACTGTCAGTTTCCAAATTGACTACCTAGAGCATTACAGTCAAGGGGAGTCAAACCAAATCTTTTTCTTTATGCTTTAATAGATCTATTTAAACTTTTTTTAACAAACTGACGTATGAAGTCTACTCCAAACAGTCTCGCGGAAAAGACGTGGCCCAAGTCGAGAAATAATAATTTTTCACATTTACCAAAAAAATCTTTTTAATTTACTGTAGAAAATATTGGCAATTCATATGTTAAAAGTTTCTTGTCTCCTTTCATAAGAATGATTGACAGCCTTAAAGTGCTGTCTGTGTCTTTTAAAACCAAAGTGATTGACACTCTGCAAGCAGACACACTTTCCCCAAGCCTTGGGATGTGGCTTGCTCTCCCAAATGTGAAGGTGGTTTGCAGGTCTCTGGGCTGCTCCTCCTAGGGCTTTTAACCCTCTATGGTCAGAGGCTTTGCGTTTGTAGTTAGAATGAGCCTGTGCAGGGAGTGCCAACAGGCCCGCTATTAAGAAACAAAGCGGCACTTCAATTCTGAAGTATTTCTTTTTTTGGAATTTGGGCTGAGTGAAATCTCCAAATGGCTAATCTCTAGAGAGGTTTGCTGATTTCCAAACTCTGTTCAAGACATTAAACTTTCTTTTTGAAACAGGATTAGTTGAGCACTCAGTGAGAGAGAGAAGAATGAGGGAGGAAGAGGGGGAGAAGCAGAAAGAGAAAGAGGAAGGGATTGAGAGGGAGGGAGAAGGGGAAGAGAGAGAAAGGAAGAAAAAGAGGCAGAGAGAGGGAGAGAGAGAAAGAGAAAGAGGGGGAGAGAGAGAGAGAGAGAGAGAGGGAGAGGAGAAATCTGATTTCTTGAATCAAAGAAGATGCTTCCAGAAGGAAGGAGGAAAGGGAATGTAAGAAGGGGGTCATTTAAGAATAACAGCTTAAAATCAAAGTTCTATCCACATTTATAAGTACCAAGGAAAACAGCCCTTGGTTTCTGTGACTGTTTTTTTCTCTGGCTCTGTAGTTGGTTTGTGGCTCTTGACATCAAAGCACAAAATACAGGAAGGAGTAAACATTCTCCAAATGGGCCACTGCTTAGCAGCCCCGAGATACACTGTTTAGAAACCCAACACTTGGAAGTAGACCCAGGAATTTATGAGAAGTTGGTAAATGACAGAATGACAGTGGGGGAAAGGTGTTATTATTCAAAAGTGTTAGGTTAACTGGCCAAACATTTGGTGAAAGCAAATATTGCTAAATACTTATATTCTACAACAAAATAAATCCCAGATGGATGAAATATTTATGTGTTAAAAATAAACAAAACCCCCAACTATAAAAGTGTTGATAAAAGAGTGGAATTTCTGGGTCAGGAGTATTGTGGGCACTTAATTTGACCAAGCACTGCCAGATTGTTCTCCCAAGTGGCTGCCACTGTGAGAAGAGTCTGTGCTTACAAATCCACACCAGCACCTGATATTGTCTGGTTTCTGGTTTCAGCCATTCTAATAAGCTCATTATTGTTTTAAGATATACTTCTTTGACTACAAGTGAGTTTGAACATCTCTTCATATACCTGTTAGATTTGGGGGTTTCTATTTCCACAAAATGCCGGCTTATAGCCTTTGTGCAATTTCTACTGGAGTTTCTGTATTTTGCCTGTTGATTTGTGGAAGTCCCTTGTGTGTTCTAGACATCAGCCCCTTGTTAGTAAAGGCACTGCAAAGATCATTTTACTCTTTGCCATCAATTAATTTTGCCTGTGTTCGTCTTTGTGGAGCATAAGTCTTTCCTTTTGGTGCAAATTCCTCTCACAGAGATCCATGAGTGTGGTGGTGTTTATGTTGGTGGAGGTGGAGGTGAGTGTGCATTCATTCATGGGAGAGCGGGTTGGTGAAATGTGGTAGACAGACACATGGAGGAGGGAGCAGAAGTTAGCAGCAAGGCGCTCAGTGCACACAGAGCATCAAGGGGGAACTATTAAAATATAGTACTGAGTGAAACAAGAAACAGAATGAGACACATAGTGCAATATGACTTATGTCAATTAAAGTGTATGAACATTATGCAATACATATTTAGCAAAAACAAATGCAAATGCAAAAGATACATATTTAACACATTAGATGGGTTGTATGGGAGGATTAGAAACAGAAATATGGGTAAATGGGAAGAAAAAGGCATGCGAGGAACCTAGGAAGGATAAACCACTGAAAATGTCTCAGGAAATGAGGAATGTAATTTACCAAATTTACCACACCTGAGGATTTCACACTCAACCACAGAATACAGCAAATATTTATATCTGTTGGGGGTAAGAAAAGACTTTCTAAGAGCAACATTTAGTACCAAACCCATAAAGGAATAAGATGATAAAGCTGTGATACTGTGATATTTTATTAATATAAAAATATGCTTTTAAAGTTTATAAAATAAAATAAGTATAATAAAAAGGGAAACCATTGAACTTCTTTTTTTTGAGTTGAAGTCTCACTGTTGCCCAGACTGGAGTACAGTGGCATGCTCCCGGCCACCGCAGCCTTGCCCTGCTGGGCTCAGGCGATTCCTCCACCTCAGCCTTCCAAGTAGCCGGGACTACAGGTGTGCACTACCACACCCGGCTAATTTTTGATTTATTGTAGAGATGAGGTCTCGCCAAGTTGCCCTGGTGGGTCTCGAACCCATGGGCTCAGGCAATACCCTTGCCTTGGCTCCCAAAGTGCTGGGATTACAGGCTGAGCCACTGAGCCAAGGCTTGAACTTTTTCAATGGGTGTCTTGTAAGATTTCAGCATATATACCTCTGAAATTATTAAAACTTACAGTTGCACAAAGACTTGGAACACCTCATGTTACCGGTAATGCTGGCTTGACTTCAGTTTCATGTTAGCTACTCACATACAGGTGTGGGCACTATACCCTTTGTCTCCTCTCATAACCCTTCTGCCCTTTTAACTAGTGATCTGTATGTGGAGATGGCTGCTAATGTGAACTCAATCTCTGCTCCCCAAAGCTATGTGATTTCCATGAAGTTACAAGCTAGAGGTAGTTGTTAGCAAAGATATGGGGACAGGGTTAAAAAATGGGGACACTGAGTCCACTTCACCTGGAAAGAAGAAACTCAGCTCAGGACAGCTGTCTTTAAGTACCTAAGGGACTCAAGAAGCAGAGACGACATAAGGACGTGCTTTCAACTAATGAAAGTCTTCATCAAGGAACTGGGCTCCCTTGAGAAACAGTGATCTTCCTGTCTCTGGAAATGTTTCTCTTATAGAGAAGCCCTCCACTGGGCTGAACTGAATCATCACCAAGGTCTCATAATACATGTGGATTTTGTGACTGACCAAGCACACAACTGTCTTATCAAGTTGCTTTTTCAAAGGATGGGATAAAGACCTCACTGGGAATCAATATCCACAGAGAAGGCTTTGCTGTATATGACTGGCCGCATGTGGAGCACATGATATTAGCTTAATTTCTTCAATGTCCTACTTCTCAGGTTAATCGTCCTCACTAGCCAGACTGTTCTACCCACTGACTCCCAGGCCCAGCACAAGCTGACTTCTTCGCGGTCTAAACTGCCGTCCTCTCTACTCTCCCGATACTAGCCATTTCCCACTCCTCTCTTCCTCCACAGAGTCTTTTCTTAAAACTTCATCCTACCATCCTCCCTGTGACACTCAGTATGGATCTGTTTCAAAGTCATTGATAGAGTTCACACATCTGCTTACTCAGCACGGACCAGTGAAGATATAAAGATACTGGCTTTGGAGTCGGACCAAAGTTAGAATTCAGGTCCTATCAATAACTACCTGTGACTTAGCACCCCTCAGCTTTGGTTTCCTCATCCATCAATTGAGAAGGGTGATGCAAACGACAGCTCATGTTTACACCAGGCACTAACTAAGTGCATCATATAGACAATCTCTCCTAATCCTTTCACAACCTACAAGGTAGGTTCTCTTCATTATCTTCATTTGACTGACTCATGGGATTGTTGTGAGGTATGTGACTCACCCAATTCCTGACACACTCTCAGCGCTCTATAAATGCCACCTGTTACTATTATAAGGCAGGTCGTGGGATCAGACACTATTCTGGCAATGATAGCCCTAACTCCACTCTTTTCTCCCCACTGATTTTGATGACCTATGGGAATGTGATACCAAGGTTGAAAAGAGCTGATCTCACACTAAATTGGCTTTCATCCACATTCTGACTTAAACTTTCTGGATCACTTACATGTCTGTATATGTCTTATTTCTTACACACAAGAACATCTGGACACCCTCTCCACAGAACTATGAGCATCTCAAGTCCACACAGTCATGGTGAATGGAGAATGCATGCTGCTGGAGGTGAACCCCAGTTGGGTAACCAGTCAGGCTCAGGAAGGGAGGTTTCCCAGGTGCCAGACAGATGCTTTGAAGAGAAATGACAAGCTGTGGGTGGGACCTCAGATAATGGAGAGCTCTGGGTCCTCACAGCCTCCAAGCTTGCCTTGGCAACAGCTCTTTTCCCTGTTCTTTTTTGAAAGGGAATGATGTGACTGCTGGCACTAGGCAATTATCATTTGTGAACATTTTTTTTCTTGTGTCATGTCAGAAAAAGACACACAAATCTTGCCTATGAACAGTACATTCAGGAATTATAGGCATGAGCCAATCTAGTTTTAAAAATGATGTTGCCATCTAAATTCTATTAACCCTACAATGCAATCTCCCTTAGACCAAAATATTGCAATTTCCTTCTCTTTTTACTTTCTTTTTCTCCAATTTAATTTGATTTTTACTCTCTTTAGAGGATACACAGTAATCAGGTTAGGCCATCATGTTTTCAGTATTGCCCTTAGAGTTCCTTCCCTTTCTATTTCAGTCCATTCTCTACTTCTTCCTTAATCCACTTTTTGCCCACTGACTATCCCAAGAAGAACTGGACAGAGATAAATCATTTTGCCTTGGAAACATATCAGGCTGAAAAAATAAAAATAAACAAGCTGCTGCCCTCTAAAACTCAGAAAATCACGTTAGCCTAAGGTACCAAGTCTGTTTATTTTCCTTTATCTAAGGGATAGATTTCATTAGGAAAGCTGTGCCTGACTGAATGACCAAAGAAGTCTTTAACACTAAGGAAGTGCCAGAAATAATAAATGAATGTTTATGCTATTGAAATAGTCCAATCTGGATTTCAGAAGGGATTATATTTGTTTTTTTGGAGGGCAGTGAATCATATAGGTTTTAAATAATAAATCTGCAACTTCAGCTCTTTTTGAGGGCAGGTAGAATTGCTTGCCAACTCCTGAAAGCCCAGAAAGTAATTGATTTAACAAAACTGTAGCAATATTGCTTTTTATGCAGCTTAAGATATAAACAAATATTTCTTCTTAACACCTTCCTAATGTTTGGTATAATAATATTCATTGAATTAGAAGAAAACAGACACATCTTTTTAAAAAAGTCTAATTCTCCTTCTTTTCTTCTCTTTCTATGTCCAAGAAAATGAGGAAAAGCATGAAGAAACTAGAATGGGGTAAGTGATGAAGACCAAGTGGTTTGTGTATTTATTTCTTATACATTTTTGGTTACATGTTGACTTGCAAGGGAGGGCTCTCTGCCCACAAGATCTAGTTAAAAGTGCCTTTTTATTTTTTAGGGAGGGAAAATGAGGAATAACAGTATGGCAACATTTCCATCCTGGCAAGGCAACCCCGTACATAATTAGTGCAGTGAAGGAGAACATCGTGGTCTGGAATCATTCAAACAAGTATCTCTGGCAATTGGGAAGCCTCAGTGAAACTTCATAACAAGCACTCAGGCACCCTGATTTGCTCACTAGTTCCCATATCCTGGTCAGCCTTGCTTCCATGCTACTTTTGGCTTCAAACGCTGGTATTCCAGCCCCCTGGGATTCTGTCTTTCCTGCAGCAAGGTGGATGTGAACTGGGATGGCGTTCAAAGACATCTTTTGGGTTACAGGCTTGCTGGGTTGCAGACATCCTTGGTTACAGCCCCAGCAATGTGGCTTGGAAAATTTTCCACCCAGGAAGACTAGACATGAATCAACAGGCAATTCCTGCAATCCAAATGGAGAGTTTATGTTCCTCCAAAGGAACATAGAAGAATATAAGCCATTTAACCTACATGGGCAAGGAAGGATATAAAGTCCTGTTAGCAAAATTTTTTGCCTCCTTGCCAACTTAAAATTAGAACTAAGTTACTGATGGAGAGATCACATAAACAAATATAAGCTAACATGAATCAATCTATCAATCTATCTATCATCTATCTCTGTCTACCTATCATCTACATCTGTCTACCTTGATATAAATATAGATACAATTAACATTTTGGATAGTATTTATACTTTGCTTACATGATTTAATTTGGCACAATAATGGCATGACATTTAATGTTCTTTCGTTAAATAGGAAAAATTAAAAGTAACTCATCCTTAGGCAATGTAGTGGGCAAATCATTGTCGATGGCTGTAGAGAAGACTCCAAAAAAATGAAAATTGAGTGGAAGAATAGGCTTATACACTTTGTGAAGCAGACATGAACACAATTAGAATTTGCCTCAAACTTTGCAGTCAATTTACCTTTGAATTGATGTCAAACAGAGAAAATTTCAGCCTGAGGACACTTTTTAAAGGAACTGATCAGTACTGGAGAAGAGAGGAAACAGGGAGAACTAGAATGGGCGTGTTAATGGAAACTTCATCTCAGTCACGCCTGTAGTGTTAATGTGAATACGACAGTGGAATGAGTATCATTGAAGCAGATAATTCCTCATGTTCCTATTACCCCACCATTCAATCTGCCAACCTGTCATTATTTTAAAGTAGGAATTTTCTTCCTTCTTTCCGTTTTTAGAATGTATATCTGAGCACTGAGGTGCCACAATAATGTACCTGTAAAACATATCAGGCCAAAACCTACAGCCCAAAGGATACTTGGAGATCTTCTGCCAAACTAGGGGCACGGCAAACACACACCTCCAGACAACATTGTCATGATTGACGATCTTTATCACATGTCTAGCTTACCATGGTTGACTGTCTTTGTCTAATGTGCCCATCTATTTACCAGTTCAAGTGGAAATGATTCTGTCGCCAAAGTTCTCTGAAATCAATGTAATTCATTCAGAGGGTTCCTCCTGAATCTTCTCTCTATTAGCCATCCCCAGGATCGCCAGAGAGGGCCTAAGTCATGATAACATCTGTTATTTCACCAAACAGGCAAAAGGAAGAGCCTGGGGTTAGGTGATATGATACAGTCCTTTGGTAGACACGCCTTGGATCCAGAACTGAGTCTCCAACCCTTTGATCCTGGATTAAATGGAAACAGAATGTATAGGCACACACTGATGTCATCTCGTCCCTACTTCCCTTTTTAAGGGGAGAAGTCATGTGGAGTGTGAGAATCCAGATGGGAGGAAAAGAAACAACAAAGGAAGAGATAGGGCTACGAGATTCTAGAATCCTATCTCCTTTCAGGACGCTGCTTCTAGGGTAGTGGGTAGATGGCTTTTCTTCCTGGCTTTCAATTAATGCCAGTCTATTCCAATCCAATTTCATTTACACACACACACACACACACACACACACACACACACACACATCTGCTTTCAGCTCCAGATAGGGAATGAAAGGGAAGAGTAAAACTGAGGAGAGAATAGAAATCATATGTTCGGCAAAGAGAAGACCAAGAAGATACCAAAAGAAACAAATGAGGCAGAAGGAGGAGGCTTGGAAGAATAACCAGGAAATATTGTTTGTGGGTGAAACATCGATGGTTCCATGGTGAAATCTCATCAAAGCTATCCTATCTGCCCCGTTTGTGGTCTCACTCCACTCCCTCCATCTTAGCAGAACTTTGTGCATATGCACTGGGTTGGAGAGGAGTGGAAGCTAGATTTGGAGTGGTGGGAAGGGAAATAAACGAGAGAAATAAGAAGGAAAAAACTATTAACGATTTCCTTGATTCTCCACTCTCTCGGTTTTGCCTCCATGTTCACCCCGGACAGCGTGTGGATTACAAGAGCAAGTACTGCAGATTCAGCGGCCGAGACATGGAAATTGAAATCACTCACCTTTGAAGAAGGACACATTTGTGATCGGATACATGGAATGACTGTGTTCGTTCATAAGAGGCTGCTATGCAATCAATTTCCAACGGGTTAACTTCTAAATAACAAGACTTGCTAAAATGAAGGCTGAAGTATACATGAGTTTGGTTCTTATACTATAAAAAGCATCAGGATTTTCGCTTTTATTAAATTTGATGCGAAGTTCTTGATATAAAAAATCAGCACATTGTGACCCGTGATTCTTCATCTGTGTGGGCAAATAACTGAGAAATCAGTAGCAAGATATGGAAAAGACTGTGATGCCAAGAGAAAGAAAAGTCATAGAGATAAAATTTGGAAACACATATCCAAGCACCCCCTGGGGAGACGATGCTCTTAGGGTGAAGGGAGGTACATCTTAGCGAGAGATGTACCCAACGATCAAGACTCTATGCCATTAAAAATTCCAGTGCGATTCTGATACTATGCTTGTCAATTGCCCTATGATGATCTGGCTTCCCAGAGCACTTTCTTTAAAAGGAGAGAAGACATTATTTAGGCCAGTGCAAATGTCTGGGCTATCCAAAGTCACATTTCCTATTGGCAGTCAATATACTTGCATTTTATATATTTGTTTTAATATTCTCATTGCAATCCTCATATTTAAACTGAGTGGTGTGGGCAGAAAGGCTTCTTACAAAGTTAACCTTTTTCCAAGCCATAGGTAGTCATCAAGATCAGTAGTTGTTTCAACATATGCCACTCCCTAAATCAGTGGAGGCTGGCATCTACAAGGAAAGCAAACTGAATAGGATTGGTCGATTTTAAAGGCATCATAGTTGTGTTGCTTTGCAGGGTTGTCTCAAATGGTTATGTATTCGTTTTTAATTTACACACCACATATTTTACTTTGCGTTACTAATTTCATTTTGCTCTTTAGCCTGCTCTTATGCTGATGGCAAAACACATGACCTTGTCATTCTTTCTAGCTTAAAGACATCACTTAGGGTAATTACTTAGTCTTTCCAGGTCTCTCTTCATGTGGTTGATGAGACCATTCTCTGGGTCTTCCCAGCATCTGTGGGGGAACTACCAGTTCTTTTAGATATCATCCTGGCACCAGTGATAATAACTCTGGGTCTGAACATTGCCTCTGGAATTGGGATCCTCACCCACTATGGCCTTCCTTTCCCAACCCCAGGCAGCTTCAAAGTGGCCAAATCTCTGAGTTTACCTAGAGCTCTCAAGCAGACTCTAAGTCTTATCTGTCATTCTCTGAGCTGTTGATCTGCTACTCCTCCCCACCATGTTGGTTGGAGAACCATGACATATCATTCAACTTTTCTTCTAACCTATGGTCCGAACAATCTTTTAAAAACTCAGTTTTTAAAAAATCACCCTTCCTTCCAAAGTGTTCACATATCACCTTTGCTTTTAAGACAAATCTTATCAAGGCCAATAGAGCTGAGCACAGGTTGCCCCTGCATCTGACCACATGTTCTCTCTAACTTCTGCTTTAACCTCACTGGCCATCCTCCAGCTGCATTACTCGTCATGCTCCTGTCTGCCACAGGAACTTTGCACATGCCACTTTCTCTCTTCCTGCCCAGGTAACTCCTATTTGCCCTTCAAATCTCAGTTCAGCCACTAAATATTCAATGAATGAATGCAATGTTGAGGTATTTGGACACTACTCTTTTTATGCCAAGAGTTTTGAAAATGTTGTTGGCAGCTGACTTGTTTTCTAGTGAAGCAGAGGTGATGGGTCAAAACTCTGCCCTTGGTTTCCTTCTAGCCTTTGAGACAACATCTGCCTTATACCCAGGACTCTGACAACTGCAATGTGAAAACCACTGCTTCACGTACTAAATAGTCTTTTAAAGTAGAGGAGGGCAAAACGATGTCTATATTTAGGAAGCTCACTCTTGAAGCAGTCCAAGGTTTTGGAGAGGGGATCATGCTTTTATCCTGTACCACTTTAGATATTTTTAGTTTGGGGTGTCTTTTTCCAGCTACTGCCGTGGCAAATAACTTTACAAGGGTTTTGGCTAACTCAGTGAAGATACGTCCTGATGGTTACCTGCTTCTCCCTCTTACCTCCCACCATGGGGTCTCCCTGTTGATACCAAAGTGTGAGACACCACAGGATCTTACTTGGCACTCACAAATGCTCCAAAACTTACTACTTCATAGGGACAGGCTTTCTCTTTATTCCCTAAAAGGGTAGTCCAGAGATGGAACTTATGTGGCTTTCAGAAGATGGTTTTTCAAGCTCAAACAGTCAGTCACACTTAGCAACAGCTAATGCAATTAACATGCCCTTTTATGGACTCTCCCTCCCTCTGTATCTTTCTCCTTGTCCTTTCCTGCTTCTCCTTTGTATGTGGTCTCCAATCAAGCAGCAGCCTGTACCTCTGGCTACGACAGAGGGGCCCAAGACCAAGAGAGAGGGATGTCCAGCAGATCTCAGTCAGCAGAAGCCCATTCCTAAGTTTGGATGAATGATGTTTTTGCCAAAAATTCATGTGAGGGATGACTTAGGCCTATTCACAAGGAGTGGCTATGAGAATGGAGAGAAGAGGAAGACCAGAAAGGGATTTTGGAAGGAGGAAAGGTAGAATGTAATGACTGTTGGATTTGGTCTAGAATAACTCCCAGATGTCTAGCTAGTACACTTGCACAGGAAGATGGAAGTTCATTTTGAAAATGTGCTTGAACTACCTGTGAGACAACCAAGAAGTGTCCTGTAAGTGGCTGGAATTATGGATCTGGAGCTTAGGAAAGATGTATGAGCTGACCATTGAACATGTAAGACTCACAGAGATGCATGAAGTCAAGGAGAGGGTGATCTGGATCATCCAGAGAAAATATGTGCAATAAAAAGAGAGCCATCCCTGGGTTAGATGGAACAAGAACAGCTATGGAAGAGGAAGTGAGATCTGAGATATATGAGCATATGAATCAAGTGTTGTCCAAACTAATCATGTGAGAAAATGATATTCAATACACGTGTATATAAGAAAATTGAAGATTTGAGAAACATGGTCAAAAGAGCTTTTGCTTATATAAAACTGACAGAGTGGCTTTCAACTTGCCCTAATATACAGGTAATATTCAACATAATATGGTCCCTACTATAAATAACTTCTAAACTTTGAAACTGGAAAGATTAAGCCATATGAGCTCAGCAGAAATCATGGTATTTAGAGGAAAAAGGCCATACTTAAGAGAGGGGAAAATGTCGACTTACTTGCAAATTGATGAACATTTCAGTTTTAGTAACTCTGAAATAAGGATTCCTTGGCTGCGTTCATACTCTAGGTCCAAATGTTCATTTGGGGAATTGGAGAGGGTCAAGTCCTCAATCTCTTTCTTAGATTCATATTTGTATTCAAAAATATAAAATAAACATTTAACCAGAAAAAAATTTTTAGCCAAAAAAAAAAAAAACCTGTTGTCGTTGTGGAGTTTTTAATAACAATTTACAAAAGAGCTCATATAAACTCTTTGTAAAAAACCATATTCTGGAGCCAATTTAAAATACAGTTGACCCTAGAACAATACAAGAGTTAAAGGCACCAACCCCACATGCAGTCAAAAATTCATGTATAGCATTCCACTCCCCAAAACTGAACTACAAATCGTCTACTGTTGACCAGAAGCCTTACAGGTAACACAGTTAACACATATCTTGTACATTACATATATTTATAATGTATCCATACGATCAGGTAAGCTAGAGAATAAAATGTTACTAATAAAATTATAAGCAGGATGAAATGTATTTACTATTCATTAAGTGGAGGTAGGTCATCACAAGGGTCTGCATCCTTATCATCTTCATGTTGAGTAGGCTGAGGAGGAAGCGAAGAAGAGAGTTGGTTTTACTGTCTCAGGCATGGCAGAGTCGGAAGAAAATCCATGGATAAGTGGACATGTGCAGTTCAAACCTTCATTGTTTCAGGGTCAACTGTATTATAAACTGTGACTACTTAGGAATTAATTTAGGCAAGTTTAAGAAAAGACAGGTTCAGCTTCTGGCATACCCCACATAATTCTGGTTTTGAAGTAGTAAATTGTACTATTAAGGTCTAAAGCCTCATTGTTCTAATTAGGTGCTGCAATAATAAATATCTATGCACATGTTCACTCATATGAGACCAAGGAAGTTTATTTCTAATGAAAGCAAATGTGAAAATGCTAACAAACAGATTTTGAACTGATTTCAACAGGCTAGACCATCAGTAGTAGCTAAGTAGCTATTAAAACGCAGCAAGATTTCCTAGTTAATCTTGACCAACAGGATAACCTGTGAAACATCAAGTATTGAAAAAATATGGGGATTTTAAAAATGAATTTTAAGTTTAATTTGGTTGCATGGTATATGTTTGGCCATATTTTTCTTTAGCTTGTTCGATAGTCACAAGTGCTGCTGCACAGTGACTGCATGGTGATTGGAATAAATGAGATATACTGTATAGCTTTTATTTTCTAAATAAAAAGTTGAGTTATAAGAACTTCACATATCTAGGGGCTTTTGATATAAGTCCAATTGAGACAAAAACTTCTACTAAACCCTGGAGAAGGTTCCATTCAGTAAGATGACCTAAACCTCAAACCAGTCACTTCTGACTAGTTACCCTGCTTTGATTGAAGCTGTCAATTTGATAAGTAGTCTGGTTTGTTGATTGGCAGAGTGCTGTGAAAGGTCTGGTTTTTCTTCCAATCCAGTCTCCTTGCTTAACCTAGGAAGTTTTTGAAAGGCAATATGATCCTACACTCCCACTGCAACTCTAACAAGAGGGTGAACTCCACTCAGATAGGATAAGCAATGCTGCAGCCATCTTGAGATATACATTCTTTTTTTGAGTTGGAGTCTCACTCTGTTGCCCAGCCTACAGTGCAGTGGCACACTTACGGCCACCCCAGCATTGACCTGCTGGGCTCTGGTGATCCTTCCACATCAGCCTTCCAAGTAGCCGAAATTGCAGGCATGCACTGCCACACCTGGCTAATTTTTTTTTATTTATTGTAGAGGTGAGGTCTCACCGAGTTGCCTGGGTTGGTCTCGAATTCGCGGGTTCAGGCAATCCACTTGCCTCAGTCTCCCAAAGTGCTGGAATTACAGGCTGAGTCCAGCGGAAATATATATTCTTAACACAAAAAGGTCTTATTTCTCTGTGTAGACAGCAGAATGTTTGGATGCATTTTCCAAGTCAATCAGGTGCATGTTAGGTCAATTCTCATTCTTTAATTTCTTTGTTTTTACTTTTAAAAATGTGAAATATATCTTAGTAAGAAAGCTTTTCTTAGAAAAATAGCTTTTATTTTTCATGGAGCTAAGTTTATACAGAGGAAAAGGACATGGATGTTAATTTACTTATGTGGGAAATACGCTTAATAGCAACCTGTCTCCAGGAACCCTTTGTATCTAACTATGCAGTGCATTGCTATAAGTTAGGATGTTGCTGCTGAGTTTTTTGTTGTTAGCAATGGACACTTCTAATCTGGTTGCACAGACAAGGAAATAAGTGACTTTAGAGTCTTAGAAAGTTATTGGGCCTATAGAGCTAAAGGATACAATGTTTCTGGGTCTTCATTCTTTCCTATATAAAATTATTTCCCACTTATTCTAAGTCTCTATTCCCATTTATTCTATACACCATTGCCAGACCGATTTTCCTAATGTCAATTCTGATCTCAGCTTTGCCCTCTTCAGTGGCCTTACCCTTAGTCTGATGTAGAAATGTTTTGTCCACAATCTAGGCCTTCTGGTAACAAATGTTAGCCAATTATTTAGAAATTTTCCCCTGAAATCTTCCTACTTGTACTCTGCCATTGAGCCCAAGTGGACTGTTTCTGTTCTCTGTATATCTTTACACTGTTCTTTCTCCAATCTCAATCTTATAAAATTTTTAAGTCCTCCATGTACATTTGGCCTTCCTTCTTCAAATAGCTGCCAAACCTTGTACTTCTCTTAACAAGGTCTATATGACTCCTAGAAGTGTGTGTACTTATTTCAATCCCATCTTCTCATTAAACTCTCAGCTTCTCAAGGGCAGGCAACACTTTTAATCTTATCTATGTGCTCACAGTTCAACCTCTGCAGTACAGTGCCTTGGATAAAATGAACATCTATGAGGACAAACTGGATCAGTATATTTTCCATTTATTTATAAACAAGCAAAGAGGTGTCAGCAATTAGATGGGGCTATATAAGTAAAGTATTAGGTAAGAAAGGTCCGTGGAGAATAATTGTCTTTGTTCCCCTTACAGAAGAAAAAATGCCTTTCATCTAGTCCTCATACTAACCTGTATTTTTACCCTATATTTTTACACTATATTGTTTCCAGAGTAAAGGGACTTCACTTGTGTTCAGCGCCATTCTTAGAGAGTCTGTGAATGGTGGCGGAAGTGCAGAGAGAAAGAGGGGGTTTGGAGTATATGGGCAGCTCCTTTCTGATAATCTAATATAGTGGGCTGGGGTAACACGGGTATGGAAGGCATAAAAGAAAACTGGGGCACCCTGGAGCACCAACTGGAAAGAAAAGACCTTTCCATGTGTTGAGACTAGGGCTGTTGGGAACCACTTCACAGCTCTGCTTTTCTTATAACTTAATCTCTACCCTTGTCTCCTTTTCTATGAGATTCCACAGAGGCAATAGGAATCAAAACACTTGAAGATTCTTGAATTAAAAGGCACTATGTAAAGGCACAGCATTATTATTATTATTATTAAAAGGAACTTGTCATAGACAGAAACAGACACCACAATGTATAATTAAAAAAAAAAAATACCATGCTGTCAAATTGGATACTGACTGGCTGTTAGATAATTTGGCAACTGTAGCAGAGCAAATGCTCAGGAGAGGTATTTTTCCACTATTCCAGAAGACTGAAAGCATAAACAGCAACAATTTTTGCATCAATCTTTCAGTCATGTCCATCAAATTAGGCTTTCAAGTTTAATGCTGAATAAAACACCCTAAACACAGCAGAGAGCAAGCCCAGACAGAACATCTTGAAAGTGGTAAGCTGAGAGGGAGAGAGTGTGCACATGCCACGTGAATGTTTCAGCAGTGTCAGAAAATGCAGCACATTTTAAAAAAAGCAGTTGGTGGATTTCTTCAGTGCATTCCCTTTTAATAGTCCAAGGGGAATTCACATTTTAAGTGTAGGATGCACTGTCATAGCAGTTTAAGCAGAGTTGATAGTATCAGAAGTGGGGAGAGCAGTGGGCTGGACACCCTGTACTCTACAATAAACTAGGACACTCTGAGAGCAGGAAGACTTACACAATAGGTGCATGCACCATACAGTCCTATTCTTCATGCCAACCATCGGCACAAGGCAAGATCAGCTGTGTTTGTCTGGATTTAGGACCAAGGGCATATTTGGGAGTGGGGGCGGAGGTTGATGTGTAGCCACAAACTTGCCCACAAGCAGAGGGATTAGCTAATAATAGTTATGTTTATACCAGGGAGAGTTGAAGCCACAGCAGAAGGGGAAACTAAAGACATTAAATTTTAGTAGAGCTAATTTTGGAAGGATGAGGAGAGAGTGCTGAGGGAAATGAAACAGGATAAAGCTGTTGAGGAGAAAGCCACGAAGGAAATAGAAAGTATTCAAAGATAAATTAATGCATAACCAAAATCACTACAAACTGTCCAGTCATAAATATTCCAGTGGGGGGGAGGGAGAAGGCCAAGGTGTATTAAAAGGGAAGATCAATGTTAAGAGAAACAGAAACACTGTATGATACAAAATTGTGGAAGTCTAAGAAATCAAGGGTTGGCTAAAAGACAGTTACTGAATGAAAATAAAACGTGGAGAGGTAAATCTTTTGTTGGGCAAGCACCACTGTTACTCCTCTGTGCATTTTCCTTCCAGTTCCCTTCCAGTCCTCCTATAAATACTCCTATTTGTATTTTTCTGTCTGGCATCCACTTCAACTGGCTTGATTCACCTCATGTTTGCTCCCATAAGCTATATTCTTGACTGAAGGTAGAGACTTGTTTTATCTAAGATGGGTGGCGGAGGGGCTACTTAGGGGACCCACCTCAGAGAAAATATTAGGGACTTAGGCAATGGCCACCCTGTCTCTTAAAAGTGTTCCCTCTGCATCAGAGCAAGAGGTAAGAGAAAAGTTTCCGAGGTACACAACAAGTAAGTTGAAATGTAAACAGAGCATCATCTTTAAAAAAAAAATTATTTTAGAGTTGTGGGGTACAAGTAGAGATTTACTACATAAACAGGTTGCATGCACATAAAGTTTGGGCTTCTAGCTGGCCCTCTCTCCCCTAGTAGTGGACCAGGTCCTCAGTGTCTTGCGATGTGACAATCCCCACCCCCCAGCAATGTCCAGCATCTGCCAATCCCACCCTTGTGCTAGTGTGACTAATAGAACAGCATCTTGTTATGGAGAACAGTCATAGATGAGGGTACATGAGAGTTCTTTGCCTGTTCGTTCCCTTGCTTTGAACATTGCTTTGAACTCAATGAAGAGAAAGCACATGTCTATCTGTGTGGCTTTGCTCAAGGGTGAGGAAGCCATGAGAGACCCACAGCTTTAAGCCTTAACTCCTTAATAAGTAGGTCAAGTAGAAGTCTGCAAATTAAAAACGGAAATCAGGACGGGGCAAATATTATACCTCATGGATAAATTACCAGCAAATGACTCCAACTCATATGGCAAAAAGGGAGAAAATAATAAAAAGAATCTTCTGATCTGTAGAAATCAAATATATTTATCAGCAAGCATGCATATTCTGTAACCCAAAAGAGCATAAGTTTTAATATTTCATTTTAATAGAGTTTTGGGGTCTTGATTTGGTGGGTAGTTTTCTTTGGTGGAGATTCTAGAAGGTTTTTTTCTAGGTGCTTGTTACTACCTCCAAGTAGACACCCACAAACCTCATCTGGAGGCCCTTTTGGGAGCTGGTCACAAGTTGGGAATCTCCAGTGTGCTCCACCATCTTTGTGCAAGCTATACTTGGAAGATAGTAGACATGGCTAGACTTTCCACATCTTGCTTTCACAATAGAGATAGTAGCATTTCCTCACTAAGAAATGTGGTGCTTAAGAGTCCCAGAAACAAGTAGGGCTTGGAGCCAGTTTGAAGACTAGAAACAGCAGGCTAGTTCTCAGATTCTGGGGAAGGCTGGGGAAGGAGAAACTATTCTTGGCTATACTAATGTCCTAGCTGAAATATGTCAAAACAGGAAATTAAAAGAGGACTGTACTGGGTTGAATAGTGTCCCCTCCAAAATGAATGTCCATTTGGAACCTCAGAATATAATTTTATTTGGAAATAAGGCTGTTACAGATGTAATTAGTTAAGATGAGTTCATACTGAATTATGGTTGGCTCTAAATCCAATGCTGGTGTCTTTGTAAGACAGCCATGTGATCACAACAGTAAATAGCCACTGCATTCCAGTCTGGGCAATATAGCAAGACCCCACTTAAAAAGACAAAAACAAAAGAACTGCCACATGAAAACACAGATATAGACATGCACACCCAGAGGGAAGATGGCTATGTGAAGACAGAACAGAAATTGAAATGATGCAGCTACAAGCCAAGGAATGCCAAGGATTGCTAACAATCACCAAAAGTTAGAAAGAAGCAAGGGAGGATTCTTCCCTAGAGACTTTAGAGGGAACATGGCCTTGCTGACACCTTGATTTTGGACAATTAGACTCCAGAACCGTGACAGAATAAGTACCTATTTTTTTCAAGCCAGACAGTTTGTAGTACTTTGTTATGACAGCTCTAGAAAATAATACAAGGGCTATCACAGGCAGATATCCTGACAATAACCAAGAAATGAAGTGAGGGAACAGTCAAAATAACTACAAAAAGCTGACCCAAGAACAATAAAAGCACAGCTTCCCAGGGCCTTTTACCACAGAGTGAACAATACAAGGTAGCCCACTCACACAGCTGGGGACAGAGGGAAAAGTCAGTGAACATTTAAAAAATTGAGTCTTAGAACAATTTTGATGTGCATGAAAGTAATGTTTTAATCCCCATTGGTCAGATACTGCAAAGGCAACAATGGGCAGGGGCAGAAAAAGAACTGTCTTTTGTTTCCAAGGGGCAGTGTTTTTAGCAACACTCTGCTGGAAGCTATTTCTTCCCACCCAAAACCACAGAGGGGAATTAAATGACTCCTCCTAGCAGGTTTTAAGAGACAATCTGATTGTTGGAATCAGTACATGAGAAGGTTCGAGCACTTAGAATAAACCATGGCAGTTAGGTTGGGAAGATGTGTGAGGCAATTGTTCTCAGGTGTTCTACAAGTTCATGGCCAATACCTTCCATTCCTCAACATGTGGTTACAACTCTTCACCACTTTCCCTGAGACCCTTGGTCTCCTCTTTCCATCCTCCTCTTTCTTGGCCTTGTACATCCTTGTTTTTTACTTCACAGAGAAATTTCAGGCCTTCTACCATGAATTCCCTCAAATTCCAGTCTCCTGTACAGCAAGTATCCATGATAGGATATCTTTCCCTTCTCTCCTGGAGTAACAGGTGTCCCCCGCATGTTCAAAATTAACTTCTCCACCTGTACTCTTCATCTTCTAATATTTTCAGGGACCTGGCTTCATCAGTTATCTCCTCTTTCACATCCTCAGCCTTTTCTCATGGCTTTCAGTACAAAATATATTTGGTCCTACTCAATTTAGGAAACCTTTTCTTGGTGTGATAGCTCCATTGCTTTCAGTAACCACTATCTCCTACTTCCTCCCTTCTTGAAGTTTCTTAGAAGAACATAGTGCACTCAGCAGGATGGTTTCTGTACCATCCTGCTGCAATCTGGCCTTTGATCCTACCACTGTCCTGAAACCATCCTACCCAAGGTAGTTATCAAATTGGAAGGACACTTTTGAGTTCTTATCTTAGTTGGTAGCTCAGTGGTATTTGGTATTGCCCCCAGTGGAATTCTATTCTTCTTTGACTTTCATGGCATTGGGAAATCTCTGCCCAAAAAATATCATCCACATTTGTATTGTAATACATGCAGATGACTCTCAGATATATATCCAAAGTGCTGGTCTTTCTCTTACATTCACATTCTACAGACTCATTCAACAAGTTCAGAGTTAAACTAATCAACCAGCTCTATTATTTTGCTCTTCAGCTCCTCCCATTCTTTACTGATAATTAAACAAATGTTTCTTGAAGCCCCAAATATGTAGGCACTTGGTCCTGAGCTTGCAGAAATAAATGAGTCTTAGAGACAAGCAAGGAAGAAAGACAGGCAAGTATTCAAGTCATAGTTTAACAGGAGAAACAAAATTGGAAGCATACATAAGATGTAGAGGTAGCAAGGGAGAGAAGATGATTATCTGGAACAGGGTAGGAGTGAGATTAGGTTGAAGTGACATAAAGTACTCCCAAAGTTAGATGAGATTCTCTTCTAAGAGATGCTGGTCTGTCTCAGTCAATGCCCACCACCAGCCCATCACTCCTGCATGAATCTGGGGAGTTTTCCTAACATCATCTTCTACATTGGAGCAGTTTCTTCCATTTCTACATGCAAAAATCTGTCAAAATTTATCTCTTGAACAATTCCACTTATCTCCTAATTGGTTTAACCCCCATTTACTCCCCAATTCTACACTTATGAAAGCAAAGAGTCTGTCCACTTTGTTCATGCCTATATTACATATGGTTAGATCAATTTATATACTTAGTGAGTGCTTAATAAATAGCTGTTTAATGCAAGACTTCTTCAGAGTAGTATTTCTATTACTAAAACCTAGATCTAATCATGCCATACTACTCTTCGTGAATCTTCAGCGTTCTTCATTACAATCAAAGCAAAATTAAAAATCAGCTTAGCAAACAAAGTCCTCTACAATCTGGTCTCTGCGGATTTTTATCAGTCTTATTTCGCCAGTTCCTATGTTCACCCTTGTTTTAGCCACTGATGTATCACACTCTTTCAAGCTTATGTGACTTTAAATGTGCTGCTCTCTCCTCTGAAATACATTTACCTTCCTGGTCCTTAAGATTGACTTCTATTCATCTTTTAAGATTCAGTTCAGGCATCTTTTCATTTTTCCCATTCATTTTCTCTGACCAAATAAGGCTGCTAGTTGTCCTTAATCCTCTGTGCTGGACTCTCACAATGTTTATCACTAATTATTTCTTGGACACATTTACATACCTTCTTTACCCACAAAACTGTGAGTACCTTGAAGACAAGAACTTGGACTCAGAACAATAAAATCAACCTAATTAACATAGAGTGGTGTCATTTGTAGGTCGAAGAGGAAACAGAAGCTCAAACACATGCAGATCCATCTGAGAGGCACCTTCTACTGTACACATGCTGCTGTCCCCCTGGGTGAAATAATATTATGTTTATATAAGAAGGCAGTCAAGTATGTAATATATTTAGATATATTTATATCAAAGCGGTTTGAATTTTCAAAAATATTTGGGAGCTTTCAGAGGATGAGCTTTAATTATCTAAAGATCCATTGGTATGGAACACTCATTGCCTTCCAGAGCTAGAAATGGATACATACAAAGGTTAAAAAACATGCAGCGGCACCTTCAGAGCAAACACGAGATGACAAGCTCCACTGGTATGATCTGCACCATGGATCCCCAAAGGAAAAAACTAGAAAGACCATGAATAAAAGTCACAAAACTGAGGAGACTACAAAACATTCAGCAGGAGAAGGGAAGGGGAGGGGTGTTGCAGGAGAGACAGAGTTCTAGAGGCCTGAAAGAGAACTTTCTTCTTTTAGACATAAAGGGAGACTGCAGCTTATAAAGTGCTTTCAAAATCATGGTGTTTAGCATGCCTTTAACTCTCTTGATTTGCAAAGCATGATTATGAATATTAACTAATTGATCAACCCGCAGAGCACTCTTCAGAATTCTGTAACACTGGACCCCAATTAAAAAGGGAAAAACATACCTAGAGAAGTTACCTAAAAGCCTGGGGTTGGGTCAGAATTCTCAGTAGCAATGAGGTCAACCCTTGCAGATATAAATTCCCTGGGTTAGTATCTCCCCAGTTCTGGAAACTTCTTGAGAGAGTTTAGGTGGTAAAGTTGTTTTTCATTTTAACAGTTGACTATTTATTTTCATGTGCTTTTGAACAATTATAAATAGAGCATCTTACTCATGATTGTCTATGTTTAATATGAGTTTAAAAATGAAAAAGTCAGCCTATTCAAAGAAAAATAGTGATAGTACTGACACCATGTGCCTATGGAAAAGGCTACCCTGGTGATACATCAATAATTAAAGTTTTGAGAAATGCTGGATAAGAACAATGATGACTCTTATTTTTTCAACTTTGTACCTGTTTGTTTAATCTTCATGTCTACAATTAAGTGATTATAAATTTGTGAAGTTTTTCTTTCTGATGTGGAGTTCAAGGAAAACAGGTAGAAAAGGGGAACAATATGAGAAAAAGGAAAGCAAATAAGGAAAGTTCTAAAACCATACAGGTTCTATGAACTCATTAAAGAAAACTAGCAAAAAAATATATTTTGAATGCAGTGTATGCGACAGTTTTCACGAAGATGCAGCTCTGTTTTATTTAGAATTTGGCTCTCTTGAGTGGCCTGGGGAGGCAGGCATCTCATTTTCTGGAGAGGCCCAGAGAAACAGCAGTCACTCGGCACTCTTCTTGCCAACATCTTGCACAGACAGCACACAGCAGAGGCTCAATCTAATGGCAGACAGCACCACTGAGCACTCAGAGCCTTGTTCTCTCAGTAGAGACCAGGCTTCTGAAGGGTGTGACAGAAAGAAAGAAAGAAAGAAAGAAAGAAAGAAAGAAAGAAAGAAAGAAAGAAAGAAAGGAAGGAAGGAAGGAAGGAAGGAAGGAAGGAAGGAAGGAAGGAAGGAAGGAAGGGAAAGAAAGAAAGAAGGAAGGAAGGAAGGAAAGAAGGATTATTTTGAACTTCTCCTTTTTTTCTTTCTTCAAATTACCTTTTCTAATTGCATGCTTGGAGTTGATAGAAATTTAACAGAACAAACCAGAATGGCACAGAGGCAAAGTCTGTCAGGGATTCCTGAAGCAGGAGCCAGGAACTCGATCTTTCAGGATAAAGATCTATGACTTCACATTTCAGACACAAAGGGATGCTCTGTGGTCTTTTTTAAAGGGTCCAACCTTTGGCCCTTGGACATCCCTCAGCCTCATTTCTGGTCACTCCAGCAAAAAAGGTTCATTCTTTCAGCCTAGCTGCTTCCTCCTTGTTTTTTATGACTCAGTCCAACCTCACTTCTTTCATAACACTCTGGTTCCCGTGGTCTGAGTCAGATCCAATGCTCCGGGCTCTCATAGTGCTCTCTTCTTCCTTTCCTCCCTCCTATCCTCTCTTCTTCCTTTATTAAATCCTTCAGCAAATATTTATTGAACACCTACTATGTTCTGACGACTGTACTAGGCACACGTGCCATAATAGTAGGCTCCGCTTTTGTGGAGTATCCATGGGAAGAGAGGGGATGAGGAATAAAACACCACCCCCTAAAAGCACTGCAAAGTATAAACAACATGATTTTTTTTCTAATAAGTTATGTCATGACAATAATAAGGGTCATGTGTTGTGACCTAGGAAGGATTGTTTACTTTAGATGGGGTAGACAGGGGAAGGCCTCTCAGAAGAGATCACCTTAAGCTGAGATCTCAGTGAAACAAAGGAACTCTAAACAGAAAGATCTGGAGGGTTAGCAGCAATAGCATACGCAAAGGCTCTATGAAAAGGAAGAGTTCTTGGTTATTTTAGGAACAGAAACAGACCAATGGATACTGGTAGGCTCAAGCTAGTGAGCTCAAGTGGTCAGAGGGTATCAAGATGAAGTCAAAGAGGAGGCATCTGCCACGACCCATAGGGCTTTTTTAGATCATGGTAGGGCCTGCGAATGTTATTCTGAGGGAAATCTGAAGCCACTTACATAAGTGATGAGGCAGAAGGACCTTATCAAAATCACTTGGGAAGCAATTTTTAAACTTGCTTGTTTGCGAAACATTCTGATTCCACAGGTCTGGGAGGCAAGGTGTCATATTTGGTGACCCACTGACCAAGATGTTCTGTAGACACATCAAACTTGACATACTCAGAACCATACTCATTGTCCTCTATTTGTTCACCCATGATTTCCCCACTCCTGACACAACTGGCTTCTCCTGTGTCCTACTGCTGGCATGCCCAAGTCTCAGTCATTCACATGGGAAGTCAGAATCATCCTTGATACCTCCTTTCTTTCCAGCTAAATTTAATCAGACTGAGTCCTATTAATTTCCTTATCAAAATATCTCTTGATATGGTCCCATCTCTCCTTCCTGACTGCTGGCTGCATTGGTTCAGACTTCTGTTATCTCTCACCTGAGATTCATGGTAGTTTCCTAAACTTGAGTCTGGTCTATTGTGGTCAGAGTTCTCTTTCAAAAGCAGGGAATGTGATCACATGAGTAAATCTCTGTCTGAGGGGGAGTATACTGACATTTCCTTTCCAGATATTGCCGACTTTCTTGCCTGTTAAGTATCATGGATAACTGCATGTGCTTACAGGATAAACCTCAAGTTCATATTATGATTTATCAGAACTTTTTTGAGTCTGGCTCAACTTATCCTCCTGACACCTCCCTGACATCCTATGACCTGTCATGACTTCTTGCTTCTAGAACACCCCTTGCCTTTTTGTGTTTCTGTTTTCTTACAAGCTCTTCTGCCTACAGTGCTGTTCCCCCGGGGCAAATATCACTTGTGTTCTAAGTTCCAGCTCAAGTGAATCCTTCCCTATAAGTGTAGGCGGTCCATTATCAGTGCCTCTGCATACAGCACTTAGCACTTTATATTTTTAGGACTTCTCATCTTGGTTATAAATCTTTGTATTCCCAAGAGCTTCTCAAAAGCAGAGATTAGGTCACACTTGTCTCTTTATTTCCAACACCTGATATGCTATCTGGCAGGGTGCACAAAAGATATTAGCTCAATGAATAAACCCATGAATTATCTTTCTTTCTCTGCCCCATTGGCCAACCTCACTTTTGCAAGCAAACAAAAACAACAAGAAAACAAATCATGTACAAAATCTCAAGCCAGTCCTGTTCAATATCCCCTGGGGCTACTTCCTCAGTCACAGCTTTAAATAATGTGAGGTGATGCTAAATTGGAATATACCTTGGCACAGTAACTGCGTCTGAGATTTAAAAAGTTTAGGCCAAAAGATTTCATTTTTCAAAGAGTTTGCCAAAATGGCTAAAACAGAAACAAGCAGACACTGCTTTAAGTATGGGTTGCTTCCTCTTTGTTCAAGGAGCTACTGGCCCACTTTAAAATGGGTGTAAGCTCCCCAGGGGAAGAAAGCAATGATCATTCCTTTTAGTTTAACTACAGGTAGGACAGCCACTCGGAGACACTGGAGCATTTGAACTCTTTGTCCTGGTACTTTTATTTGGGTTCACCTGATGTAGTGCTCTACTAAGAACCTGCTAATGAAAAAGTGATGTTATTAATGTTTGCCTGTGCTTAGAAGTCCAAGCAGGAAGGTCAGCAATATCTGGAAAGAAGATGTCAGTATATCTCTCTTAGACAGAGGTTTACCTACTGAAATCACAGAGCAGAACCAAAAGGAAAGGCAGCAGTCAGACTGAGCTAGAAGACTTTTGATGCATAATAACATTGAAATACAACCACTTAGGGAGAGGGCTGCCATGGCACAGAGAAGACCTCTGTGTTCACTTGAACGGTAAAGATGTGTCCATCTTTGCCTGGGCAACAGAATGGCAGCTTTATTGAGCTGAGCTCTCATTTTATAGGACACGTATTGCCTAACTTTAGGGTGACACCAATCCCATGCTGGCAGAAACCCATTTCCTCAACTACAAAATAAGTGAATTTGAGTCTTAGGAGAGTATGACTCCAAATTTAGAGGAACCAAAGATTTTTGACAACGAGGCGTGGTACGTGTCATGGAAGCCTGCACAGGAGCTGTGTTGGAGCCATACCTGAAAGTAAGCACAGGATTTCAGGCAAGGAGGTAAGAGGGAAGGGAAGTGCTGGGACAAAGGAGTGATTGATGTGCAGAGGGCAGAAGCATGTTCTGAGGTCAGTGAATAAATCAATTTGGTCATTGAGCTGAGTCCTACCATATCTATTATTTAAATCTTTTATCTGCTAACATTAATCAAGGTATTTTGATAGGATGAGCACTGTACTAGGAGCCTAAGGAGACAGAGAAAAGAGATATAGTTTATGTCCCCAACGGCCTCATAGTCTAATGGAGGAATCACACTTACAAACAAGTTCAGGGCAATATGGTGGATGTTATAGTAAGAAGTGTAAGCAAATGTCTTGGAAGCACAGAGAGGACTGCCTGACTGCCCAAGGGATAGAAACCTTCATGAAGGTGGTAACAATTGGACAGGTCTTAAAGATGAGCAGAAGCTCACTAAATAAGGCAGGAAGAGAGCTCCAGCAAAGAGGAGAGGGTCTGTCTAAATCTTTCCTCTTGTTACTGCTCAACATGAACTTTCAGGTACTTAGGACTCCTTAATTCTTCTCCTATACGCCAGACTCATTTTCAGTCCACTCTTTCTGCTCATGACCCATTGTGTTTGCCAAGCCTGAGATGCCCATTTCTACATGCCTGGGTCCAGCACCTCCCTTAAGCTTTCCCTGTGCTCTCTCCAACTATATTAATGATGTTAGAGAAGTGCTATTTGTGTCTATACACCTGACCTTCCAGAGATGAGACAAGACAGTATATAGCAGTGGAAGGACTCATAAAACTCATGCAAAGGAACTGCTCACTCGGGTCCTTCTACTCCTGTTCCCAAAAACATCCCGGGAGAATGCACTGCCAAATTAACAAATGGCCACCACTATTCCAGCCCACAGTGTTCTCTCCCCGTTTGAAAATCCTAAAACACCCTTAGTTTGTACTGCCAACTTAGCATGTATAAATATATCCTTTTAAAAATAAATGTATCACATTAATTGTTTCTTATGCATTAGTTGTATCTCACTAGCTAGACAATAGTTAGTGGTATAATTAGTTGTATCTCACTAGACAATAAGCTCCTTCATGATGGCAACCAAGTCTCACGTTCTTCTCTAAGTGGCATGATCTTATACCCTGGGACACCAATTACTTTCTTAGTTACACCGGTTATAGGGTTGCTCTACTTAGAAGTTTCCCATTAACCAGCCCTATACTGGAAACATCCATCCATTCAATTGCAGGCACACAGAAAATAGTTCATTAATTGATTTTCTCTAAATGTGCACTGACCATTTGGACCTAAAGACAGAATATCTCAGAGCATTGCTTCATCTGAGACAACAGCTCAAAGGCATATTCATTGGGTCCAATACTACTAGTTTTATGCAAATGACTCCTAAAACTACATCTCAATCCCATAGATGTCACATGAGCCTTAAGACTCCCACTGTTCTCTAACCTCAGACATTTAAACTAAGTATGTCCAGATTTCATCCTCACCACCTCACTCTGAAACTTGCTCATTCTCTCTTGTACCTTATCTCAGTGATTGACATCCATCTCTTATACCCTATCTCAGTGATTGACATCCATTCTTTTGCTCAAGCAAAACCCTGTGATGTATCTTCCACTTCTAACCAGAGTAACCCTAACATTTACCATACAAACCACTGTACACTTGAGAGAGAGAGAAAGCACTAACAGTAATTATAACAGGGACTGTTCTGGACAAGCCAGAACCTTTGGTAACTACTTCTAAATATCTCTCAGACCCTGCTGCCCTATTTCAGGTTTCCATTATTTCCTGTTTAGATTGTGATGAGGGCTTCCACATTTTCCTGCTCACCATCTTTCCAGTTTCCAGTCTATTTTCCACCTGACAGAAGGCTCTTTCTAAAGCATATATGCATATGTAATCATCTCACCCCTGTATTTAAGAACTCTTCATTGGTGATATATATATATATATATATCTGATGAAGTTCACATTCCTCCATCTGGTTCGATTTACTTCTTTAACATCATTTCTCATCACCCTTATCTCTTTTTACCATGGAGATTTGCACTGTGGCCAGGTTGGAGTACTTTAAGCTCACTACAAATGCTACTCTCTCATTCCTCAGCCTCTGCACACCCTCTGCCCAGTACCCCTGCATCTTTCATAAGATGAATTCTTCATTACCCTGTAGTATCCCTCCAATCTTGCCCTCAAGGCTTACACCCAGCCTCCAGCCAGCAACTGGAATGACCTAGCCACAAATCTAAACATGTCACTTCTTTGATCAAAAAAATTCAGTGATTTTTGATCTGCAGCATAAAATCCAGACTCCTTAATAGATCACTACAGACATTGATTTCTCACTGCCCTGTCATTGTGTTTAATGATTCTTGTGACTAGAATGCCACTACATACTTTGGGAGGGTTCTGGGTTGGAATCTTGTTTTTATCACTTATTAACTGGATGATCTTGGGCAAATTTTTAACTGATTTGTGTCTCAGTTTTATCCTTACTACAGTAGGGATAGTCTATCTGTCTTAACTGAGTTATTATGATGATGACATGAATTAGTGTTTTATACATTGCATATAATAAGCTTTCAATGAGTATTAGTCATCATCATTATTACCCTTATTGCTATTGATGATCTATAAATCACCTCCTTTGAGAAATTTTTATTCAACTTCAAGATTTTATTCGTTTATTCAATAATATTTATTTAGTGTTTCGGAGACTGCTAGATACTTGGAAATAAAGATGAATAAGGTAGTTCTTGCTTTTAAGAACATTATAGTGTAGTCCTCTTCCTATGCATGATACTAGTGGTAATCACATCACTTTATCATAATGTACCAAAATCATCTGTTTATATGTCATTTTCCCCATGAGATTGTATGATCCTCGAAGTCAAAAATAGTTTTATTCACTTTTAATCTCCCAATGCTTAGCATGCTTCCTGGCACATGGTAGGTTTTCAATTACTGCTTGTTGAACTGAACAAATACCACACTTCATCGTTCTAGTTTTACTCAACTCATGGCAAATATTCTGCAGGCAAGTCCCAAATTCAAAAAACTAGTTGATACCAGTTCTAAAGTTTCCTTTCTTGTTTCTGCTGTGGTGGAGAAAATAAAAGTGCTACTGTACTTTTTGTCTATTATTTCTGAAGTCTCAAACTTTACAGAGAAAATATGCACTAAAGCATCTTATAAGTTATGGATAGAAGTGAAACACTTATTCTGGCTAGTTTTTTTAAGTAAGTCTCATAAAAAGAATCATTGTGCATTTCTCAGGAAGCATCAATAACAGTCTTGCCCTATAGACAAATTTCAGCAAGAATCTCTGAAACTTCATGCCATCCATCCACCCTTCTCACCCTCCCTTCTAAGAATATACCTGGAGGAACTCAAATCATTCTACAAAAAAGACACCTTCACAGGCATGTTTATTGCAATACTATTCACAATAGCAAAAACATGGATCCAACCATGCTGCCCATCAAAAGTGGACTGGATAAAAAAATGTGGTACATATACACAATAGAATATTACACAGTCATAAAGAAGGACAAAATTATGGACTTTGCAGCAACTTGGATGGATTTAGAGCCTATCATACACAGTGATCTATCACAGAAAGAAAGAATTGCATATCACAGGTTCTCACTCATAAGCAGAACCTGAACATTTATCATAATACTACAAGAAAGAGATTGGCAGTAGCAGGACATTGCTGGGGGGAGGAGAGCACATAACATCAATAAGAGTACCTGATCTCAAACCAGGTGAAGTGGGTACCAAAGGGAGACCCAAACTTCATCTGTACAATAACCACTTTTATACCTAATCCTGAATTGCACCCCATATCTTTAAAATAAAAAAATAAAAAAGAAACACTTTCTTGTAAGAAAATCCCAAAGGACAATGCTACCACCATAGTCCCTTAGTATTCATTTCTCTCAAAGTCGAATCTCGTTTGAATTTAAAAAAAAAAAAAAAATTCAGGCCTAGATATGTATGTCATTTCCTGCATAGTTATAGAGCTCCACCTGCTGAACAAGGCATAGACCAGCACACTCAAAAGCCAGGAAATCTCAAGGGCAATAAATAACACAATTGGATCAAATCTGTGATGACAAGGAAATGATCACACACTTAGTCTTGCAAGGAGCCCAGGCATGTCAACCTTCATCTGAGATTGGTTAAGTTAATTAAACATCAACAAGTGAAGGCTGTATTGTTATCTTGCATAGTCTATTTCTATGGAGATTATTAGTAAGTTGGAGAAATTTAGGGCAATTCCAAGTCTTGTCTATCTTCCTTCTGCTGTACATGGAGACCTTTAGTCCCAAATCCTATCTTGAGTCAATATAAATATATCCAACTATGAGTGTCTGATCATATCATCCCAGAAGAGCTTGTTTTCTCTTTCTGCTTCAAAACTATTGCAACATTTTCCTGGTGTTTCCCTTGAGAATGGATCATCCGCACTTTACAGAGTACACTGCCCACCTGCTTTTCCAGAAGCAGCAAGCCCTGAGCTCAGCAGCAATATCTGAAGTAATTATAGAATGTGTCTCATCTTGAAATCTGAAGAGGCTGGCAAGTAGGACCACCCTAGTGGAGGGCCTCAGGAAGACATTTCCCCAAAGAACAACCTTCAAGCATTCTGGTTTCATTATGTCTGAAAGATCCTAATTTCTCATTATTACTTATACACCATTTCCTAGGGTTCCCTAAGGCTTTCTAGTTATCTAAACAATGTAAACACTGTCTTTTCATTATCTTATCTATTGATTTTACTTCCTCACTCTGAGCTCTATTCTGCTAGCTACTTATTCTAGAATAATCTAATGGAATCATCAGCTCAGTTGAATGTTCCATGTCCTCCCTCCCTGAAGCAGCTGTCTGCCTGGAGATAGTTATCTACCAGGGGACAGACTCTCAGGCAGGGACACAGCTTGGAACCTCTGAGAGACCACGCAAATCAGGCTAGCTTTTCCAAGGGCTGAAATGAACCTGCAGCAGCCTTGCAGGCAAAGGTATATTTTAGGACAGCAACACCGTATATTTAAAAGTTAAATCAGAGTGAGACTCCAACTCAAAAAAAAAAAAAAGTTAAATCCCCTGTCGCACATTAGCACTTCTCGCCCCGCTCCACCCCAGCCTGCCCCCC
>NW_007255744.1:3347-33640 GCF_000164805.1 Carlito syrichta | reverse complement strand
CTCTCTGGGATTCTGTCTGTCTTTATTCGGCTACTTCTCCCTCCTTCTTCCATCTTACTTTCTCTAATGTACTCCTTTCTTTAGAACAATGAAACTTTATTGCCAAATGGCTATCACCAATTGGGTCATGCAACCCAGTGTGTGCTACTTCATTCTTAGGTTAGTCTTCCTGTACCTCAGAGAACTCAGAGAATAAGGATTTTCTCAGAGAGGAAGAAATGGATATTTTTGTGTCCCCAAAGTGTTCACGAATGGTCTAGCTGTTGATAAAAGATATATGGAGAAGAAGCATGCCTCTGGGAATATGGAATGCCAGGCCTGCCAAGCATACCAAGGCAATACTCAGCAAATTGATAGCTTCATGAGAAGTGATGTGGAAGAGATACTCAGGCACAGGCTCTCAGGATTCAGATCAGGCTATTCTGATGATTTTAGAAAATTGATAGTATTCAGCCCTTATTATAAGGATGTTTTGAACCAGCCTTCTACAAGTTTCTGATGAAAGAACTGAAAGTAACTTCTTGCATCTTTCTCTTCCCCACAATCCTATCCAACAACTTCATCAACATCTGGTGGTTGTTCTGAATGGAATTATAACCAGCCTTCACACATGGGAAGAGGAAAGTGGAATGTTAGTAAGAAAGAACTGGAAAGATGATCAGAAATGATCAGATTGGACAATGACAATGCAGGGAAACTTTTATTTTCTTTACATTTCATTTTCTTTACTTTTGACTCAGAATAAATATATTCCAAATTGGGAAATGTACCACTAAAATAAATAAAAATTAGTTGAAGTTACTGATTAAGAGAATGGATCCAAAGAGAGAATGTTTTTCACCTACTAAATGGGCAAAGATTCTAAACCGAGAATGCCAAGTGCTGACAAAGTTATGGTGGGAAAGGCAAGCTCAGGGTATTTCTAAAATGGAAGATTGGTACGATGGTTTTGGAAAACAGTTTAAAGGAACATTGATATCCTTACAATTTTTTATATCTATTGACACAGTAATACAACTTCAGAGTAGATGTCTAAAAATATATTCTTAAATAGATGAAATATCAATGCACAGAGATGTTCATCACAGCATTATTCATTACTGCATAAGAAAAGAAAAAGTGGGAACAACTTGAGCATCCACCAACAGGGAAATAGTTAAAGGAAAAGTTGTTTGTGGAAAAGTTTAAATCTAGAGAAATGCTTATGTACAATGTCAGGGGAAAATGCAGTACACAAAATGATCTAAATTGCAATGATCTGAGTAAGAAAAATTGAATGTGGAATTGTAATTTTTTCCTTCTGATACTGTCATGTTTTAAAAATAAAACAAGGATTTTAAGAATCATCGGAAAATCTCTACAATATGCAAATACTGCTTTAATAATCAGAAAAAAATGGCATTCTTTTGGCTGCAATCTGAGAGCTAAGGGCTTTCTAATACTTTGATTGAGACCTCAGAATTCAAACTCTTCTCACCAGTGCACAATGCTTGATTAGCTAAAATGTTCATTTATAGCATTAAAATAATCCTCTTAGTTCACCATAGTGCATTCTACTTTCATCCTTAGAAAACTGTACACTTGAAGGGAGAAATTCTCTCATATAAACCTTTCAACTAGACTCACCAACCAAGCATGGCTCCCTGAGAAAAGCAATCTTATAAATGTTTCCTTCTGTAATTCTTTGACTCTCTGATAACTTTCTATTATTATCCCTTATTGAATTAAATTATCACAGTCCTGATTACTCACCCACACAAAGGATTTTCAGAAAACTTTGGAGCAGTTTCCCAAATACTCCAGGGTTTTTTGTTGTTGCAAAATCAGATGGTTTAGCTAAACTGGATATTGCACGAAAAGACAGTGTCACAAGTTGGCTTACAAAAGTTCTCTGGGAAGATTTTAGTAAGAATGTTTTTATGCACAAATGAAACGGGAAGAGTGTTGCAATCATATTCTGGGATGTCTGCATCTGAGAAAAGATACTCTTGCATAGAAACTTTTCCTTGGGGGTGCTAGGGCTAGCCTCAGGGTGCCATAAAACTGTTACCAGTAACTGTCTCCTTCTAAATTTATTTCTGCTCTCATGGAACCTGTTGGTCTGATAATTTGATTTGTCTTTGCTTTGTATATTCTGCATTCCTATATTTGTCAAATATATGTACGGAAAATATCTTCTCCTAATCTGTTGCTTGTTGATACATTTTCTTAATAATAACTTTTATGTAGTTACAGCTACTTGGAAGCCTGAGTCAGAAGGATCACCTGAACCCAGCAGGTTGAGGCCATGGTGGCTGGAAGCGTGCCACTGCCCTCTAGCCTGGGTGACAGAGAGAGACTCCAACTCAATGATCATGATGATGATGATAATAATAATAATAATAATAATAACTTTTAAACTTTTTAAAAATAAAGTCCAATTTATTAATTTTTTTCAGTTAGTTTGGTGTTTTTATGTCCTCTCCAAGAAATATTTGCCTATTACAAGGTCACAAAGATGCTCTTCTATGTTTTCTTTTAGGATCTTATGGTTTTAGATTTTAAGTGTAGGTCATTGATGCATCTCAAATTAAATTTTGTGAGGCATAAATTAGGGTTGAAAGTTGATTTTTTTTCTCCTATGTATTTCTTCAGTGTTTCGGAACTTTTTTTTTTTTTTTAAGAAAAAAACAACTTTACTTTCTCTACTGAATTTTCTTGACATGTTGAAAATAATTTCAACATACATGTGTGGGTTTATGACTGAACTTTATTGTCTTTCATTGATTTATTTGTATATCCTTTCACCAATATCTTGTGTCTTGATTATATAACTTAATAGTTAGTCTTTAAATCACATAGTGCTGACCTTCAAACTTTGTTTTTTTCAAGATTATTTTGGTTGTTCTAGGCCCTTTGCATTCCCAGATAAATTTTACAATGAGCTCTTCAGTTTCCACAAACATCTTAGAATTTTGATTGAGAGTACATTGAATCTACAGATAAATCTGAAGACAAAAGACATTTTAAGAACATTGAATCTTCTTATTCATGAACATGGTATATGTTTAGGTCTTCTTTAATTTATCTTGGGAATGTTTTGTAGTTTTCAGTATTGATATCTGGTATGTCTTTTATTAACTTCATTCCTTAGTATTTTATTATGTTTAAATTCTGTTTAAAATGAATTTAAATTTCATCCTCCTATTCTTTACTATTAGTGTCTAGAAATGCAATTGACTCATGCATATTGATCATATATCTTGTGACCTTGCTAAATTTGTTCTAGTACAGATGGTTCTCAACTTACAATGGTTTGACTTACAAGTTTGTGAGACAATGGGGTGAAAGTGATATGCATCCAGTAGAAATTATACTTCAGGTGTGCATACAACTATTATGTTTTTCACTTTCAGTACCGCATTCAATAAATCACAGGAAGCCAGGTGCAGTGGCTCACACTTTTAATCCCAGTGCTTTAGGAAGCCAAGATGGCAGGCTTGCTTGTGCCCAGGAGTTCAAGGCTGCAGTGAGCTATGACTGTGCTACTGCACAAGCCTGAATGATAGAGGACTCTGTCATTCATCTATACATAAATATATATATATATGATATTAAACACTTTATTATAAAATAGTCTTTGTGTTAGATGATTTTGCTCAACTGTGAAACCATCCCAAGAAAATTTTACAAAATCAACTAAGGGAATTATACAATTCAACTAAACTTACAGCAGCGGTAATTAAATAAGCTTGCCCTTTGGCCCACTTACTTGTAGTTGTTGGCTGCTTACCACTCCAGGATAAAGAGACTTCTTCACATGAGTGTTTGTTCTTTCTCTGTTCTGTAGATAAAATCTAAGACATTGTGAGATGATACATTTTCTGTTTGAGCTCCTTCTTTAGGTTTTGCATACCTACAGATGCCAGCTGGTCTGGAAGGCCCAGCAGGAAGCTGACAGATGAAGAAATGCAGTTTCTACATTCTGATGATGCCATCCCCCTTACTCCAACCAATGGATGACCCCAAATTTTCTAGCCCTTCACTGTCCATGACCCGTCTTAAAAACTCTTGTCCAGAGCCTCTCCATGAAATGGATTTGAGGCTTGAGAATTCCTCCCATTTTCTTACTCAGTGCCTTGTGATCATTAAACTTTCTCTGCTACAGTCCCATTGTCAGTGTGTTGGTCTGTTGCCTTGCTGCAGGAATAAGACCTGGCAGTCCTACAACAACTGAAGGCTAATATATGTGTTCTGGGCTTGTTTAAGGTAGGTTAGACTAAGCTATGACATTTGGCAGGTTAGGAACAGTAAATGCATTTTTTTTCTTTGCTTACAAAATTGTCAGCTTGTGATGTGTTTATGAGGATGTAACCCCATTGCAAGTCAAGAAGCATCTGTAGTGGTTTTGCAGATTTTTAAGCATTTTCTATATAAACCATCATGTTATCTGCAAGTAAACATAATTTTACTTGTTTATTTCCAACCTGTGTATCTTTTTTATTATAGTTTTATTAAAATTGTCATACAATAAACTGAATTTGTGTAATGTGTAAAATTTGATAAGTTTTGACATATGTATAAACACATAAAACCATTATCACAATCAAGATAACCAGCATATCCATTATACTCAAGTTTCTTCATGCCTTATGTACTTCCTCCCTCCTACCCCTCCTCGTCTAAATGTCTTTTATTTATTTTACTCATCTTATTTCCTTGACTAGAGCTCTGAATCACATAATCAGGATGAAAGAGAGACATCATTGCAGATCCTACTAATATTAAAAGGATAATAGTAAAATATTATGAATTCTTTTATGCCAATATTTGACAACTTAGATTAAATGGGCAAATTTCTTGATAAATACACCTTACTAAAAATGAAACTAAAAAATGGAAAATCTGAATCATTCTACATCTATTAAAGATATTGAAGTCATTGTTAAAAACCTACTCACACAAAAAAACTAAAGGCCCAAATAATTTAACTATTGAACTCTATCAAATTCTGAAGGGAACAATAAAATCAATACTACACAAACACTTTTAGAAAACACAAGAGAAACACTTCCCAGCTTGAGTTCCAGTTACCCTGTATCAAAAAGAATGGATAGTTCCCTTAGGGCAAAAGATACATAAATGTATCTTATCCAGAGTAGGAGTTCCTTTCTTTCAAGGACTGAATGCCCTCCCAGTTCTGCCCCTCTGGGATCACCTTTCACTGACTTCAGATAGTTGCTTTTCTATATTTTGTTCATAGTGTGTAATTGTTATCAGTCCAGTACAAGCTACTTTGCCATCATCAAAACTGGGACATCTATTTGTATTTATATTTATCAAAAAATGTTAAGAAAGATATTTTGCCTCACTAATATTTAAAATAATGGTGGAGACTCCATCCTTGCTTTGTCTACATATCAGATAGTCACAGGTGGCCTGTAGTAAAGAAGATATTCTGAGAAGAAAGCGGGCTTCCTAAATGTAGAGGGTGTTACAGCAGTAACCACTCTCATTTGCTCTAGATGATGATGAAAAGCAGTTTATCTGAGCCCACAGAAGGGATTTACAGATTATGTTATCAGTTTTTGACTAAATGAATCTTTGAATTTTGACCAGTATTTTAAAAGGATTTTGACAAGGAAACCAAACACTGAATATAAAGATGTAAAAATAAGCCAAACATCAACTTCTCCTACTCCAAAAACTAACTCTTTAAGAGACATTTTAAGAAATAAAAAGAGGCCAAGTGAGTGCAGTGACTCACATTTGTAATCCCAGCAAGTTGGAAGGCTGAAGCAGGAGAATTGCTTGAGCCTAGGAGATTGAGAACAGCCTAGGCAACATAGCAAGATCTCACGTCTACAAAAAAAAAATTGCTGGATGTGGTGGTGTGTGCCTGTAGTCCCAGCTATTTGGGAGGCTAAAGTGGAAGGATTGTCTGAGTCAGAAAGTTTGAGGCTGGTGAGCCAGGATCATGTCCCTGCACTCTAGCCTGGGCAACAGAGTGAGATGAGACCCTGACTCAAAAACAAACAAACAAAAATAAATAAATACAAATTTTTAAAAAGGAATAAAAATAATGTAATATTCAGTGTTTGGTTTCCTTGTTAAAATCCTTTTAAAATACTGGTCATAGAAGGTGAGTAAGAATGAAATCAACAAAAACAACCCAGAGCTTTATGGGCTATCAACTATTAGAGACTAAGTTAGAGGAATGAAAGATTATGGGCATGTGACCCACAATTCAGTAGCCTTCAGGGATAAGGAAGGCCAGAGGAGGGTACAGCAGCTTAATTTCAATTCCATAGGAGGCATTTTGTTTTTAAAGAGGATGAGAAGATGGTAATGTACTGGAAATGGCAATAAAAGACCCCAAATAGTCAAAGCAATACTGAGCAAAAAGAACAAAGCTGGAGGAATCACACTGCCTGACTTCAAAATATAGTACAAAGCTATAGCAACCCAAACGGTATGCTGTCAGTATAAAAACAGATACATCAACCAATGAAACAGAATAGAAAACCCAGAAATAAATCCAGGTATGTACAGTCAACTGATATTTGACAAAGGTACCAAGAGCATACATTGGGAAAAGGACACGTTTTTCAATAATTGGTGCTGAGAAAACTAGATATTCATATGCAGAAAAATGAAACTATCTCATCACATCTCATTATATACAAAAATCAACCCAAACCGGATTCAAAATATAAATGTAAGACCCAAACTATATAACTGCATGAAAAAAATACAAGATAAACACTTCAGGACATTGATCTAGGCAAAGATTCTATGGCTAAGACTTCAAAAGCACAGACAACAACAACAAAAATAGACAAATGGGATCATATTAAGCTAAAATGGTTTTGCACAACAAAGAAACAATCAACAAAGCAAAGAAACAACCTATAGAATGGGAAAACAATATGTACAAATTATTCATCTGACAAAAGACTAATATCCAAAATATACAAGGAACTCAATAGCAAAATAAATAGTCTCATTTAAAAGTGGGCAAAGGATCTAAATAAACATTTCTCAAAAGTAGACATAAAAATAGCCAACAAGTATATAAAAAAATGGACAGCATCACTAACCATCAGGAAAATGCAAATCAAAACTACAGTGAGATATCATCTCACCCCAGTTACAATGGCTATTATCAAAATGACAACAACAACAAAAAATGTTGGCAAGGATGTAGAGAAAAGAGAACTCCTATGCTCTTATGCACTGCTGATGAAAACGTAAATTAATACAGTTATTATGGAAAACAGCATGGAAGTTTCTTTAAAAGCTAAAAATAGAACTATCATATGATCCAACAATATCACTACTGGGTATTTATTTTAAAGAAAGAAATCAGTGTATCAAAAGGATACCTACACCCTCATGCTTATTGTAGTACTATTCACAATAGCCAAGATATGAAATCAACCAGAGTGTCTATCAATAGATGAATGGATACAGAAAATGTGGTATACATGAACAATGGAATACTACTCAGTCATAAAAAAGAATAAAATCCTGTCATTTGCAGCAACATGGATGGAATTGGAGGTCTTTATGTTAAGTGAAAAAAGTCAGACACAGAAAGACAAATATCACATCTTATCACTCATATGTGGGAGCTAAAAAAAGTGGACCTCATGCAGGTAGGGAGTAAAATGATAGCTACCAGAGGCCAGGAAGGGCATAGGAGGAGAGGATAAATAAGAGAGGTTGGTTAATGGGATAAACAAACAGTTACAACTACTTTATATAATTAATAATTTATTGTATATTTCAAAAAAAGCTAGAAAAGAAGATTTGAAATGGTCCCAACATAAATAAATGACAAATATTCAGGAAGATAGATATGCTAAATACTCTGCTTTGATCATTACACAATGCATGCATTCAGCAAAATCACACGTTCCCCAGAAATACGTACAAATACTGCAAATCAGTAGAAAGCAAAATCAAAATTGTTAGATATTTTTATATTGCATCTTAAGATAAATAACTCTTTGAAATGATGTCTCATTTTTAAAATTTTATAATAAATTCAAAATGAGTAGACTCATTTAAAAAGTATAATATTAACTTCATTTTATTTTCTGGTTATTTCAGGTAAAAGAGAGACTTGGCTTAACTTATACACATAATCATATTGCTTTGGAAGTATAATAAAGGAAAAATATAATCTGAACATTTTTAATCTAGAAATTTTTGTTGGTTTATTCAAATTCTAATAGCATTTGCAAATATTTATTCCTAGCTGGGCACAGTGGCCCATGCCTGTTAATCCCAGCACTTTGGGAAGTTGACGCTCGAAGATTGCCTGAGCCCAGGGTTTGAGATCAGCCTGGGCAACTGGGTGAGACCTCATCTCTACAATAAATCAAAAAATTAGCCAGGTGTGGTGGTACACACCTGTAGTTCCAGCTACCTGGAAGGCTGAAGTGGAAGGATCGCCTGAGCCCAATAAGTCGAGGCTACAGAGGCTGTGAGAGTGCCACTACACTTCAGACTGGATGACAGTAAGAATCAGACTCAAAAATATATATATATATATAACATAAATATGTTTTTACATAACATATTATAAATGTATTCCTTCCACTTTAAATCATGCCCCCCAACTCTCACCTCCTGTTCTCAGCTGTACTTCTGGAAACTGTTGTCTACATTTACTGACCCCATTTTCTTAAATTTCCTTCAGTTTTTAAACCACTGCTATTTGGTTTCTTCCTCTGTAGGCTTCTAAAACTGCTCAATAAATCTTGCTATTAAAGCCAGTACCTACTATTCTTACCATACTGATCTTTCCATAGCTTTTGTTGATGTTTACCATACCCATTTAAAACACACATACTCACACACATTTTTCCTTAAGGTCTGCAATATGTCACTCTCTTGATTCTCTGCCTACAGCTCTCTTTTAGTTTTCTTAGCAGACATTTGTCTCCTCTCTATCCTTGGAATATCAATATTTCTCAAGGTTCTGCCTTGGTACACTTTTTTATTCTCCCATTTTTAAAACATTTCTCCAGATACCCTCAACCACTTCCATATCTTTAATTATCAGATTACCGTGATGAATTCCAAATCTCTGTTTCTAGCCCAAACTTCATTCCTGAGCCCCAGACTTTATATCTACTTGAGTGTTCAAACTCAATATGCCTCAAGCTGAACTCATTCTAAGGGCTCTCTTACTGTACCCCATCTGCTTATCTTCTTCTGTTCCTTGTGTCACATAAATGGAAAATTCAATTGTTACCATGATATTCCCGGAAATCTCCCCTGACTTCTCTTTCTCCAACTCCCACATTCAGTCAGCCACTAAATTTTGCCAGGTGGCTCTCCTAAATATTTCATAATTGCTCATATCCATATATCCATAATCACTCATATCACATATCTAATCCCTTCCAAACGCATTCTATTATCCCAGTGCAATCCACCATCATTCCTCACTTAAATTACACGTCTGTGTTCTTACTTTCACCTTCAGTCTTTCTGACTTACCATGACAATCCCCCTGCTCAGGACCATTAGATGCTTCTGCACTTGATACAGTTTGGACAGCTGTCCCCTCCAAATCTCATGTTGGAATGTGATCCCCAGTGTTGGAAGTGGGGTCTAGTGGGAGTGATTGAGTCATGGGGGAAGATTCTTCATGAATGGCTTAATGTCATTCACAGAGTAATGAGTGAAGTTTCACTATATTAGTCCACATGAGAGCAAGTCGTTTAAAAGAGCCCGGCACCTCCTTCTCTCTCTCTCTTGTTCCCACTCTCACAATGCAGCATGCCTGCACCCTTTGCCTTCCACCATGATTGTAAGCTTCCTGAGGCCTCATCAGAAGCAAATGCTGGTGCCAGGCAGAACCATGAGCCAAAAAAACCCTTTTTTCTTTATAAATTACCTAGCCTCAGGGATTTCTTTAGGGCAATGCAAAATGGACTAATACAACACTGCTCTCACAATGAAGCTCAGCTGCCTTAGCATTTCTCATAAGGCCCTGTGGGATCTGATAGGGGATACCTTTGGCCCCTTAACGTTCTAAACTTCCTCTGTCTTAACACTAAGTGTCTGATGATATCTTGAAACATCAGTCTTTGTGCTTTTCTTTCCCCAGCATCCTTGTGCTTGCTTGGCATCTACTTTGCCTGGAGGAGAAGGATTGTTAAAACAGGAATGTAAAAAGCATGAAACAGTCGATGTTTGGTGTTTCTTTTAAAAAAGAAAAAAAAACACTAAATAGGATTTTGAATATCTGAAGAAATGTCCTGAGGGAATCAGAGAACAGTGTTTAAATCATAAATATAGAAATAGAAAGATGGTGAAAGAAAACAGAGTAATCCCTCCCCACCGTGCGTGCGAGTGGAAGGCATCTGGTCTGAGGAGCAGGAGCAGGATGGGGTGAAGGACATGCATGGCCTTAGAGGAGGTGGGGGTGAAAATGAGAGACTCAGCTTGGCAGGACAAAAAGAGAGCAGTGTGGGGGAAGGGGGAGTCAAAATCAGAATTGCTAAGTATGGTGAACGGCACTGGGGATTCATGTTAAGGCCAAACCAATGCCTGCTAACCATTCGTTGCCATTCTGGGGCATACCACACACTACCCTACAAGGGAAGCCATGCCAACTCTTCATCTTGCTTTGACAGCTTTCATTATAACACTTAAATCGTTTGTTGTTTTCCCATTAAAATGTTTGGATAGTCACTGCTCTCCCCCACTTATCAAGAGCTTGGGATACTCATAAATTCTTCCTCCAACAGAGGGTGATGGAACCCTGACACCCAGAGGTGAGATGGTGAGGTGGTTTGGAAGGGACAGCGCCCAGCACTGAGACTGAGGTGCAACTGGACACAGTGAGAGCTGTTTCTATTACCCACTTATTACACAGTGTTGTGATAATATCCTTACTTTTCCTGTCTTCCACCAGACTGTAAGCTTATAAGGGCAAAAATCATGCTGATCTTGGTCAACATTATGCCCAGTGCCCAGTGCAGTGCCTAGTACACTGTGGATGGTCAGTAAACATTGGTTGGTTAAATCAACCATTTAATAAAGAATGATTTAAAAGACATCGATTTTAAAGACAGTGATTTCCTTTAAATAGAAGGAATTATCAAGATAATTCTAAAAAGTGTGAGGTGATATCTCATTGTGATTTTGATTAGCGATGTTAAGCACCTTTTCAGATACCTATTGGCTATTTGTAGGTCTTCTACGGAGAAATGTCTGTTCAGGCCCTTTGTCCATTTTTAAATTAGGTTATTTATTTATTTTTGTTATTGTGTTGTATGAGTTCCTTATACATTTTGGCCATTGCCAAATGTCCAAAGAGTTTGGACTTATCAAACATATTGCTTGTAAATATTTTCTCCCATTCTATAGGTTGCCTTTTAATTTTGCTGATCGTTTCCTTTGTTGTACAGAGGCTTTTTGGCTTGGTGAAGTTCTACTTGTTTATTTTTGCTTTTGTTATCTGTACTTTTGGTGCCATGGTGTCATATCCAAAGAATTATTGCCTAGAGCAGTGTAAAGGAGATTTTTACCTTTGTTTTTTTTCCTAGAAGTTTTATGGTTTCAGATCCTACATTTGTCTATAATCATTTTCAAGTTAATTTTCGTATACGGTATAATTAAATGATCAAATTTCATTCTCATGCAAGTGGATATGCAGTTTTCCCAGAAGCACTTATTAAAGAGACTTTTCCTTGTATATTCTTGGTACCCTGTGTCTAAGATTAATTGGCCATATGCAAAATATATGCATGGATTTACATCTTGATTTTCTGTTCCCTTCTACTGGTCTTTATGTCTGTTTTCATGCCAGTACCATAGTGTTTTGATTACTATAGCTTTGTAATACAGTTTGAAATCAGGGAATGTGATGTCTGCTGCTTTGTTTTCTTTCTTAAAATTTCTTTGGCTATTTGAGGACCTCAGTAGTTCCACACAAATTTGAATGAAGGATAAAAACTACATGGTCATCTCAACAGACACAGAAAAAGCATTTGACCAAATTCAATATCCTTTTATAATAACTTTCAACAAATTAGGTGTAGAAGGCATGTACCTTAACATAATGAAGACCACATATGGCAAACCCAGAGCTAACATTATGCACAATAAGTCAGGAACAAGAGAAGAGTACCAATTTCTATTCAACATAGTACTGTAAGTTCTAGTCAGAGCAGTTAAACAAGCAAAAGAAATAAAAAGTATCCAAATTGGAAAGGAAAAATTTATATCATTTCCATTTGTAGATGACATGATTTTCTATTAAACATAGAGAAAACGCCTAGTACTAATTTTAAAAATTCAGTAAAGTTGCAGGATACAAAATCGGCATACAAAAATAAACTGCACTAACAATGAACATCAAAGAACCCTCAAAAAAGCTAAGAAAAGGATCCCATTTACAATAGCATCAAAAAGAATAAAACAATCAGGAATAAATTTAACCAAGAAGATGAAAAATATGTATACTGAAAACTATAAAACATTGATAAGAGAAATTTAAGAAGACAAAAACAAATGAAAAGATATTTCATGCTCATAGATTGGAAGAATTAATAGTCATGCACCATATAGCAACACTTGGGCCAATAATGGGCCACATATATGATTGGGGTCCCATTAGATTATAATGAAACTGAAAATTTTCTGTTGCCTACTGACATCATGGCCGTTGTAGCATCAAAACCCAACATATTGCCTAGCACACACAATTATGTATGGTACATAATTCTTGATAATATTATTAACAACTATGTTATCATTTTATATATTGACTAGACAATACATTTTACTGTTATTTTAGAGTGTATTCCCTCCACTTGTTTAACACACAAAATAAGTTTACTATAAAACAGTCTCAGGCAGATCCTTCAGGAGGTATTTCAGAAGAAGGCATTGGTATCATAGGAGATGACAGATACATCCCTGTTGTCTTAGTTTTTAGCAAAAAGGTTTAAAAAGTAGGAAAAAAATAAATTTTAAGGAAAACTTATAGAATAAGGATATAAAGAGAAAAACTTTTTTGTGCAGCTGCACAATGTGCTTTTGTTTTAAGCTGTGCTGTTTAAAAAGTAAAAACTATGACTGGGAGTGGTGGTTCAAGCCTGTAATCTCAGCACTTTGAGAGGCCGAGGTGAGAGGATTGCCTGAGCCTGTGGGTTTGAGAACAGCCTGGGCAACTTGGCAAGACATCATCTCTACAATAAATCAAAAAATTAGCCGGGCATGGTAGCACGTGCCAGTAGTTCCGGCTACTTGGAAGACTGAGGCAGAAGGATCGCCTGAGCCCAGCAGGTATGACACTGGGGTGGCCGTGAGCGTGCCACTGCACTCCAGCCTGGGCAGTGGAGTGAGACTCCAATTAAAAAAAAAACAAAAAACACACAAGAAAACCAAACCAACTACAAACTAAAAGTTTATCAAATAAAAATGTTACAGTAAGCTAAGGTTAATTTCTTATTTAAAAAAAAGAAAATATTTTTAAAAATAAATTTAGTGTAGCCTAAGTGACCAATGCCTGTCAAGTCTTTAGTAATATATGATAATCTAGGCCTTCACATTCACTCACCACTCACTCACTGACTCTCCCAGGGCAACTTCCAGTCCTTCAAGCTCCATTCATGGTAACAGTCCTACACTACCCTGGTGTGCCATTATTTTTCTTTTATGCCATATTTTTACTGTATTTTCTGTATGTTTAGATACACAAGTGCCATTGTGTTACAATGACCTAAGTATTCAGTACAGTCACATGCTGTACAGGTTTGTAACCTAGGAGCAAAAGGCTACACCATATAGTATAGATGTGTATAGGTTCCACCATCTAGGTGCGGGCACGCACACTCTTTGACATTCACACGTCAACAAAATCACCTAATGACAGATTTCTCATAACATGTTCCTGTCATTAAGTGAAGCATGACTGTATTGTTAAAATGTCCATACTACCCAAAGTGATCTACAGATTCAATGCACTCCCTATCAAAATTCCAATGTCATGTTATAGAAACAGAAAAAAAATCCTAAAATTCATATGGATTTAGGTACTTCTGACTTCCAGAATTGTAAGATAATAATTTGTGTTGTTTTAATCCTAGGAAATGAAAACAGTTTTGTAAACCTTACCTGTTGTATTAAGCATCCTCACCTACTTAACAGAGTGCTAGCTGTGAGAAGGTGTTTGAGAAGAACTTTATGAGGTGATGCTCAACTGGGACAGAAAGGGAATTCTATAAACAGATCGAGTGATGCTAAGGAAGTTAAATTATTCATTTATGTATGAATTGCCTTATGAATATGTATAAGCATATGTCTGAATATTATAAACATATCCAGATTTCATATATATAATACTCACACACACATACATACACACGCACATCTCACACAAATACACACATACACACCATCTTGAGAGAGGTGTAAACAGACGAGTGTGAGTACTTAATCCATTTTAAAATTACACATGCCTTACGCAGATTTTCCACATATAGTACTGTATTTTACTTGAAAAATTAAAGTGTTGTGAGAGTTAATTTGGGAGGAGGAAAGATGAAGTTCTTGGAAGATAAATAAATGAATAATTAGGATTAGTTAAATGGTATAATACAAAAAAAGTACCAGTGTTTCATGGTGGAGCAGCAATTGACTTTATTGGTTTTTCTCTAAGAATATGAAAAATCTGGACACTTTGTGGATATATCTAATCTTTTTGCAATGCTGAAAAGTTGTTACTTCTGCTTTAATATCACTAGGGTCAAAGCCAAGTGTATAAATAGACGTCTTGAATTGTGGAGCCAACTTCTAAACCTACATTTCACCCCAGTACAATGTTTTGAGAAGTAGCAGTCGTTGAAATCCTTCTAGCCAAAATAATACCCTTCACCCTCATTGTGACAACTGAAGTTCAGTTAGTAGCTGTTTATTTCTTTAAGACCTCTAGTCTTCATCTCCTTTTAAAATGCCTTCAACCATAGGCTGGATAGTGCTCCAGGGGGTCATCGCCAACTACCCTAGCAGGAATAACTCATGGAGATTCCTTTTTAGGGCAATAGGTGGTAAGAAGGAAGAGGAATACTAAAAGGAGGAAGAGGACACCAGAATCTGGCCATAGCCGTGCTCCAAGAACTCTACACTCAAATTGTCACTAATTGCTACCAAACTTTTCTGCAAGCAAAATTGCAAAATAGCTATTGCTAGCTGCATTATCTCACTTTATCCCCACAACAGCCCTATTTACTAAGTGCTAATAAGATTCCAAATGTACAGGTGTATAAAAAAAGGCATGGGGCAAGAGGTGAAAGAGTCAGTACTAAGTGTCAGGTCTGTGGGTCTCATTACACTCCCTTCATTTATCCTACAAAGCTTCTCTTTGGCACCAGTCACTTCTTTCAGTGACCCCTGACTGTTCCATCTCAGATGCTCTGTGCTCTCCTGTCACCCTGTTGCTTGCAGCCTCTCATTTGTTTTTGTTTGTTTGTTTTGTTTTGTTTTGCTTGAGTTGGAGTCTCACTCTGTCTCCCAGACTGGAGTGCAGTGGCCGCTCCCGGCCACCGCAGCCTCGACCTCCTGGGCTCCAGTGATCCTTCCGCCTCAGCCTTACAAGTAGCCGGAATTACAGGCGCGTGCTACCACGCCCGGCTGATTTTTTGATTTATTGTAGAGGTAAGGTCTCGCTGCCCAGGCGGGTCTCGAACCCACAGACTCAGGCAATCCACTCACCTCAGCCTCCCAAAAGTGCGGGATTACAGGCTGAGCCACCGAGCCCAGCTGCAGCCTCTCATTTTAGAGTTCCCGTTCTAACGGGTCCCAGAACCCTAACTGAACTCCCTCCCTCAGTGGCGAACTTGGGGTTGATTTAACTCCAGATGGGTTACAGTGGGAACTGAGAGACTCAACAGAGCTGTCATGGGCTTAGCAGGAAATCCAAAGAGGCAGCGATAGCATCGCATTGATTCAGTGATACGCAGTAGGCCAGGACCATATGTGCAATGATTTGGCATCCATTGAAGGCCTACTCTGTGCATGGCACTGTGGTAGGTCCTGGACCATGGAAGCCTGAGCTGGAGAAGTCTAAGAGCATGGAGTGGGAACACAATCACATGAAAAGCAAGACTTCAGTGTAGGAAGAATAAAGCATAAAAGAGGGTATTGTTCTGGAGTCCAAAATAGTGATTCGGTATTAGAATTATTGTACAAGAAACAAAGCAGGAGCCTGATTACTAGACTAGGGCTCAAGGTGAGAGTTGGTCAAGCAGCGGGTTTGCTTTGACTTTGGACTACTCAGTTGTGTCTAAATTGGCTTACTAGTGCTCTGCCTCCAGCTGATGGTCATATAGTCTGAGCTACTCTTTTTCAAACTGCAGGTCATGACCTATCCAATGATCATGAGTTTGGTTTAATGGGTGATAACTAGCACTCTTTAAATAAAATAGACTAGAATGGAATAGAATAAAAAAAGAAACAATAAAGTGCATTGCACATTGGAAGGGTTTTAGTTTTAGGTATACATGTCTTCGTTGTGATGTAAATTATATGTCTTAATGTTACTGTCAAAAAAAAAAAAGCTTGAAAACTGGTTTGAAACTCAAGGATGTAGGGCAGGAAGCCAGGTTAGTCATTATGTTTAAAATATTTTCTGCTCTTCCCAGATGACTGTGAGCTAATGTAATAAACCAATCCAGGCTGCGGTGTGGCCAGATATGAATGAATTAAGGATTACAGCTTCCCTCGTGGAGATTTTCCACATATAGCCCTGTTTGAGAAGCAGAATTGTGGAAAAGAGATGGAATACATTTTTTAAGATTTTGTTTTTTTCTAGAGCACTTTTAGGATCCAGCAAAATTGAGAAGATAGTGCAGAGACATTCTGTATGCCCCCTACTCCCTTATATGCATAGCCTCCCCTCTTATCAACATCCCCCACCAGAGTTATAACTGATGAACCTGCATTGACACATGACTATCACTTGAAGTCCATAGTCTACATTAGGGTTCACTGTTGGTGTTGTACTATCTGTGGGTTTGGACAAATGCATAATGACATGTATCCACCATTGTAGAAACAGAGAGAGGACTTTTACTGCCCAAAGAACATCCTCCGTGCTCTGCCTGTTCATCCTCCCCCCTCCCAAATCTTTGGCAACTACTGATGTTCCTACTGTCTCCATAGTTTTGCCTTTTCCAAGATGTCATGTAGCTGGAAATCATACTGTATATAGGCTTTCAGATTGGCTTCCTTCTCTTATGCATTTAAGTTTCTTCTATGTCATTCTGTGACTTGATAGCTTGTTTTGTTGTTGTTGTGTTTGTTTTAGTGCTAAATGATATTTTGTTGTCTGGATATGCCACAGTTTTAAAAAATCTATTCATTTACTGAAGGACATCTTGATTTTTTCCACGTTTTGGCAATTACGGATAAAGCTGCTATAAATATCCATGTGCAGTTTTTTATGTGGACATAAGTTTTCAACTCTTTTGGGTAAATACCAAGGAGTGAGATGCTGGTTGTATGGTAAGAGTATGCTGTAAGAAACTACTAAACTGTCTTCCAAAGTGACTGTACCATTTTGTATTACCACCAGCAATCAATGAGCCTTCCTTATATCACATCCTCATCGGCATTTGGTGGTGTCGGTGTTCTAGATTTTGGCTATTCTAATAGTGTGTAGTGCTATCTCTTTATTGTTTTAATTTTATTCCCGATGACCTATGATATGGAGCATCTTTTAATATGCTTATTTCCCATATGTGTATCTTCTTTGATGAAGTGTCTGTTAAGGTCTTTGACTCATTTTATAATTAGGCTGTTTGTTTTCTTATTGTTGAGTTTGAATTCTTTGTGTACTTTGGATAATAATTCTTTGTTGCATATGCTTTTTGCAAATATTTTCTTCTAGTCTGTGGCTTGTCTTTTAATTCTCTTAATAGGATCTGTCACAGAGAAGAAATGTTTAATTTAATGAAGTTCAGTTTATCTATTTCTTCCATAAATTATGCATTTGGTATGTTATATAAAAGTTGTTACCAAACATGAGGTTATTTAGATTATCTCCTATGCTGTATTCTAGGAGTTTGATAGTTTTTTGTTTTATGTTTAGGTCTGTGGCCCATTTTGAGTTGATTTTTGTGAAGAGTATAAGGTTTGTGTTTAGATTAAGTTTTTGCGTGCAGATGTCCAGTTGCTACAGCACCATTTGTTGAACAGACTGTCTTTGCTCCATTGTATTGCCTTTACTCCTTTGTCGAAGGTCAGTTGACTATATTTATGTGGCTCTATTTCTGGGCTCTTTATTCTGTTCCATTGATCTATTTGTCTCTTCTTTTGCCAATACCACACTGTCTTAATTAGTGAAGCTTTGAAGTCAGATAGTATCAGTTCTCCAACTTTGTTCTTCAATATTGTGCTGGCTATTCTGGGTCTCTTGCCTCATCATATAAACTTTAGAATCAGTTTGTCAATAGCTACAAAATAATTGACAGGGATTTTGATTTGGTTTGCACTGAAGTTATAGCTCAAAATGAGAAGAATGGCATCTTGGAAATATTGAGTGTTTCTATTCATGAACATAAAATATCTCTCCATTTATTTAGTTCTTTTGAAATTTTCTTATCAGAGTTTTGTAGTTTTCTTCACTGACTGTGTATATATTTTGTTATATTTATAACTAAGTATTTCATTTGTGGAGTTGCTAATGTAGATAGTATTGTGTTTTTTAATTTCAAATTGGACTTGTTCAATGATGATATACTAACCTTGTATCTGAAATCTTTTGTGCGTGTGAATGTTGTATGAGTTTACATACAACTACCACTCAGTGACAGACACATCATATACAAAATGTACCCAGTTAGGGAAAAATCTAATACAACATGCAATCAATGACAGACAAATCTTATACAACATGCATCCAGTTATAAACACATTTTAAAAAACACGTCCTGAATGATGGGCACATCTCATACAACATACACTCAGTGACAGACACATTTTATAAAGCATGAACTATGTTATGAACACATCACATACAACATGTACTCAGTGTCAAACACACCTTATGCAACATGAAACCTTGCTACAATCATTTATTCACTTCAGAAGTTTCCTACCGATTATTTTGCATTTTCTACATAGACAATCATGTCATCTGTGAAAAAAGACAGTTTTATTTCTTCTTTTCCTATCAGTATACCTTTTATGTCTTCTTTGTCATTTCATTGCTAGGACTTCTAGTATGATGTTGAAAAGGAGGTAAGAAGGGACATTCTTGCCTGATTCCTGATCTTAGTACGAAAGCTTCTAGTTTCTCATCAAGTGTTTGTTGCGAGTTTTTGTAGACATTCTTTATCAAGCTGAGGAAGTTCTCCTCTATTCCTAGTAAGACAGAGCACTTTTAAAACCAAATAAACTTTCTACTGTTTTCATACTTTCAGCATTACTTACATGTTTACAAAGGTATCACGTGGATAACTAGCTTGTGAGCCATGGAGTTATTTTGCCTTCAGAAGGCAGTAAACTGGAACTAGTTTTGAGGACTTCCCGCTAGCCAGTATGGCAATGTCCCTGAGTGGCTGAGTCATGAGATTTTCACCTCTTGGTTTATCTCAACTGCTAATGTCAGTGAATTCAAAATCTGGATCCTGAAGTGTTCCTTTGTCTCCAGTTCCATAGCTTATCTCGTGATTTCTTAGGTGTGTCATATGCTACAGACTGAATGCTTATCTCCCTTCAAAATTCATACATTGAAATTCTCACTCTTAATGTATTAAGAGGTGGAGCCTTTGATAGGTGAGTAGTTCTTTATAAGTAGGATTAGTAACCTTATAAAAGACTCTGGAAGCTTCCTCATCACTTTCTACCACATGACAAAACAGTGACAAGATAACCATCTATGAACTAGGAGGCAGGCCCTCACCAGATACAGAACCTGAAAGGCCTGGGTCTTGGACTTCCTGTGAGAAATAAATTTCTGTTGCTTATAAGATACCTGGTCTATTGTATTCTGTAACAGCAGTCTGGATGTACTAATACAGACAGAAAGGGATATATTTATTCTTTTTTAGAGTTGGAGTCTCACTCTTTGTCACCCAGGCTGCATGGCAGTGGCATGCTCACAGCCACTGTAGCCTCCTCCTACTGGGCTTAGGTGATCCTTCCACCTCAATCTTCCAAGTAGCTGGAACTACAGATGCATGCCACCAGGTCCAGCTAGTTTTTTGTGATTTACGGTAGAGAAAAGGTCTCACCAAGTTGCCAAGGCTGGTCTCAAACCCCCAGGTTCAGGCAATCCTCTCGCCTCAGCCTCTCAAAGTACTGGGATTACAGGCTGAGCCACCATGCCCAGCTGGGACATATTTATTCTACCGGCAATGTTGTTTTCTTCACCTAAAATGCTACCCCATCTTTCTGGTAATTATAAAGATCCTATGATTCAAAGCCCAATTTCTGGCATTGTCTCTTGTTTCCTTGGTGACTTATCTTTCTTAAAACTCAAAATCTCTTAATATTTATCACATTTGATTTCCTCAATACTCAGTCTTCTACACATAAGTTGGCATAATCATATCGCGGTGTTATATCTCCTTTATGTTTTATGGACAATCATCTTGTTTTGGAAGCAAGACCATGCATATAATCGTTTTGTATTCCTTTCTTTTGTTTCTTTCCTCCTTTACTCTCCTTATCCCTTTCCCATCTATCCAAGTCTTGAAAACATTGAGTACATGAGGACATTACATAAATAATACATTGATATCAGAATTCATTTTATAGGTAAAGTGGGAAAGCCTGGTGCATTTGTCTCACTTTCATTTCTAAAATGGAAATGACCAACAGCTTACTGGATATAATGGTCAATGTTCTGTGTCAACTTGACTGAGTTAAGGGATGACCAGAGAGCTGGTAAATCATTTTTGTATGTGTGTGATGATGTTACCAGAGGAGAGTAGCATTTGAATCAACAGATTCAGTAAAAAAGACCCATCCTCACCAACATCACTAATCCTCATCATCTTCACTAAGCCATTGAAGTTCCAAATAGCACAAAATATAGAGGAAGGTAAATTTTATCTTTCTCCTTGAGCGTGAACATCCATCTAATACTGCCCTCAAGCATCAGAGCTCCTAGTTCTTGGATCTCCAGACACGATGGGGAGTTGCCACCATTGACTCTCATGGTTCTCAAGCCTTCAAACTCAGATGAAATTATACTGCCAGTTTTCTTGGTTCTACAGCATGCAGCAGCAGATCATAGGACTTCTCAACCTCCATCATTTTATAAGCCAAATACTGTAATAACAATCTCTCTTTATATCCATGTATCTCCATATGCATTGGTTCTGTTTCTCTGAAGCACTCTAATATACGGAGCTATTATGAGGACCACATGTCAGTAAGAATATATAGCATTCTGTCTATATTAGATATGATTCCATCAACTCTATCTAATTATAGTAATGTATAATACTTGTAAAACATCACCCAGGTCACAACAAGCATTTGCTTCAGCCAGTGGCTCTTGTGTGTTAACTTGACCAGGCTAAGGGATGCTCAGATAGCTAGTAAAACAAAGAAAGCAAGACAACCATTTCTTTCCACACACACTGCTCTTCTGGCTCTCTGGGAAACAGAAAGGCTCTGGGAGGAGACAGTGAGGTGCTGAATATGGATGGGGTTAAGACGCAGAGTCCACTTGCCAGGTAGGACCTGGTTAAAACCACAGAAAATGAGGGATTGAATTCCTGAGAAATAGACACATGCAAGGATTAAGTGGACCCTGTCAATTCAGGCAACTTTAACAGCTGACCCAGAAATCAACTCAATTTAAAGGCAGCCTGTTTCTGTGACAGATCACTGAATATGATGGACCCTAAATTCACTCAAATTGCTGCAAAGGTCATAATTTTTTCCTTCTGTATGGCTGTGTAATACTCCAGTGTGTGAACGTACCACATTTTGTTTATCCAGTCCACTTTCAACAGGCAGCAGGGGTGGTTCCATGTTTTGCTATTATGAGTAGTGCTGCAATAAACATGCACGTGCAAGTATCTTTTTTTAAAAATCATTTGAGTTCTTCCAAGTATATTCCCAGAAGAAGGATTGCTGAGTCATATGGAAGGTCAACTTCTAGTTCTTTTAAAAATCGCCACACTGTTTTCCATAGAGGTGGAACTAGTATGCACTCCCAGCAACAGTGTAGAAGTGTTCCCTTTTCTCTGCATCCTCTCCCTGTACCCCATAAATATATACAATTATTATTTGTCGAGTAAAAGTAAAATAAAGAAATTGGAACAGTAAAAAATGAATAAATAGAAAATAATCAGCCTGGCCAGGTACAGCGGCCCTAAGGCAAAAAACAGTGCCACCTGCAAACTTGAGCCATAGGAAGTGATTTCTGATCAGGATGCCCACAGTTGTGCTTACTTGCCCATCCCTTTTCTTGGGCAGATGGAAGGAGGGTGCACAGGTGTGAGTGGCAGAACTAGGAAGAAGAGAAGGTTGCCAGTGCAATTTACTTCTGTCTACGTAGGAGCAGGGGGCTTGGCCTTCGGGGCCAGCCTACTAGGTGTCTGCAGCAAGCACTGGCTGAACAACCCTTCCTTCCCTTACAGGTGCTGGCCCTCAAAACTAATGCCAAGTTAAAAGCCTCAGAACTGTCTTCGAGGAGAACGCTTTCTGAATTTGGAAAGAGCTTGACCAGTGTGCTAGAGGTTGCATGTGCACAGGCACCGGAATTATAAAAACAAAAAATCAGACATGGATTATGGGTTGAATTAGTGTCCCACAACAGGGAGGTTAAAGTCCTAACCCCTAGTACCTCGGAATGTGACCTTGTTTGAAAAAAGAATGGCTAGGCTCGGTGGCTCAGCCTGTAATCCCAGCACTTTGGGAGGCCGAGGTGAGTGGATTGCCTGAGCCCGCGGGTTTGAGACCCACCTGGGCAACTTGGCGAGACTCATCTCTACAATAAATCAAAAATTAGCCGGATGTGGTAGCGCACACCTATAGTTCCAGTTACTCGGAAGGCTGAGGCGGAAGGATCACTGGAGCCCAGTAGGTCGAGGCTGCGGTGGCCAGTAGCGGCCACTGCACTCCAGTCTGGGTGACAGAGTGAGACTCCATCTCAAAAAAAAAAGAAAAAGAAAAAAAGAATGTTTATAGTGGTAATCAAGTTAGAATGAGGTATAACCTCATTCTAGGGCCATTAGAGTGGCCCTAATCTAATACAACTGGTGTCCGTATAACAAGAGGAAATTCAGACACAGACACACACACATATAGAGGGCACCAAAGGGACACAAAGACACGTATTGGGATGAAGTCCTACATGCCAAGGAATGCCAAAGATTGCCAGCAAATCATCAGAGGCTAGGGGCAAGGCCTGGAACAAATTCTTCCTCACAGCCCTCAGAAGGTACCAGCCCCGCCAATACCTCATTGCAGACGTCCAGCCTCCAGAACTGCGAGACAATGCATTCCTGCTGTTAAGTACCTAGTCTCTGGCACTTCAACCAGCAGAATACGGTCTCTAGGAGAGTTCACCCAAACTGGCACTGCTTAAGGAAGAAAATGGAACTGATCCTGATGCCACTTCTTTACTTCTACGTGAAGTCAAGTGGGGACCCTTCCCTCCCTTTCTCTTCACTTCTGTCCCCACCCATTCAGCCCCCAAAACTTATCCTAGAGGGATCTGTAAGTGTATGATGAGGTTGCCCAGTGGTAAGGATATGGAAGCAGTGAGGAGAGCGGAAATAGCGATTTCCGTTCCTTTTTCCCCACTTTATGTCCTGCCTGGAATATGAAACAAGGCAAAAGACCAAATGTCCTTGGTCAAAACACCTCTGTGTCCAAATACCAGCTTCTGAGGCAAGACGAGGCATCAGCACCCAGAGGCTTGGAGTCTTTGAGGAACAAAGAGGCCTTCAAAAGCATTCTGGCACTTCTCTGCTCACCCATTGATTTTCATTTGTACAAACACAGGCCCTCCTTTTGTAATCAGAGGGGGAAAAGCAGATCTGTGGAAGGCAAACTAAGGAAGTCCATGAAGGGCTGCCTAAAAATAGACCCACCGCCTCACCACAGTGGAAAACAGGCACCAGTTCGCTGCTGTGCGCCCTTGCAGCGCGAATTCACTGGGCAGGATTTGCAGTGTAGACCCAGAGTTGTTCCAGCCTCCAACGCTGCACCGGGCCTTAAATGGAATCGCTGTCTGTGGTAACTTTTGACAAGAGCTGGCAAGCTGAGCCTTTCTCTGAAATGTATACGGGGGCGTAGCATTTGCTCTCACACAAGAGATGGGACTTTGCAGCAGGTATGAGCTAGAGGGTATGCCCCGTGGATCAGCAGGAGAGGAAATTGCCTATGGTGAATTACCCAGGGGAGGGGGGCAAGGAGGGCAGAGCCAAAATCTCCACAGCAGAATTAATTGTGAAGCACCAAGATCATGGGAGAAGAGACCACTCTGACATATCGTTTTGCCTATGCCACAATATCTCTATTAAACAAAGGAAGCTCACATTTTTGAGAAAGCCATGAAACATCATTTGAAAATTATGTCATGTCCAGCTTTGCCTTCCTCCAAGGCAAATAAAGGTCTTGAAATAAAAACGTTTCCACTTATTTTCCAGTCTTTGCATGGGTTGCACCTTTAGTCATACATTCCCTCAAATATTACTCACAAGTGGCTTAAATGGAAGTTATTAGCATGAATGAACACTCCTTCATGGCTAGATCGCGGGATGAAGTGAGCTGGAAAGCCCAAACTGTCAAATGAAGAAAAGCAAATAATAAAATTTGCCTTCCTCTAAAAGAAACTTGGATTTTGGAATGCTGTTAGGTATCGAGGGAAACTAATATAGTGGTTGATTATCAGGAAAAAGAGACTAAATCCTGCCCACTCGTAAATTCACAAATCCACTTCAAGTGGAAAACCAGTCTGCACCCTCGAGGAATTGCACAAATGCATATCATAAGATGAGATTTGGCCCAGTGCCTAGAAACTGATGAGGTCACCAAACTCATTACTCAGAAAATAAACCGTCAGCCAGGCCCTCATTCTACTACATTTCACCACAGACTGGAGATTCCTCTGTCTTCCCCTTGCTCCCACCTCCCAACATTAGAAAGAAAATGGGATTCCTAGGTGTTTACTTTTGGGAATTTTGCAGAGATTCAACATGGACTCCTTCGTGCCACATCCTGATTTTAGCTGTGGCTCTTCTTGCTCTGTCTGGAGGCATCTCAGCAGTTAATGGGAGTGATTCAAATGATCCTACTCCAATTCCTGCTATTTTAGGATACTTAGCTTTTCTTAGCCATGGATTTCTTCTGTCTAAATCTGCCCGACTGATTTGGAAGCTGCCCAGAATCTTCTTCTTTGGAAATTACATTTGTGCATCTAGGGTATATTTGTCGTTCTGCCCACACTCCAGCCACTTTTTGAGAAGTGCAGAGCGAGTCATGTGACAGCCATCAGTGTATTTGCACCCTTTTTTGTTTAAAAACATAATCTGCATTACAAATTGCACCAATTCCTGTATGTAGTAAGTCATCATTCAATAAAAAGCACAAATGTATGCCTGTCACATTCAACATAATAAACTGCAAGTAAATACATCTTTTCTTAGTCCAAATCAGTCAGTAAATGATGTCTTTATTTTCTCTGTTATGCACCAAGTTTGCAATCAGCTTTATTCTTGATTCTCTCAGGCCAAACCTACACAGCTTAAGAGCAGTGGAAGATTGTGCTTTTATCAGAAGCGTTTGAACACCTGAGTACAGGAGAATGACTGAAGCAATTCATTTCTCCAATTCACTTTGTTCTACTTTATCATGGTCATTCCAGTGTTATCATCAGCTTCATCACACCCCTCATCTAATAAAGATTTCTCTCACAGTGTCTGTATCTGAGGGCCGTGCTATAATACAGATAACACATTGTTCCCTGCCTGCTCTGAATGAGTCTGCGGTTTGTAATGAAGTGTGGCATAGATGAAACCGCTTGTACTTTGAAGTCAGACAAAACTGGGTCAAAATTGCTGTCTTATTAGCTTAATTAGGGATTTGACCTTGATATTATTTAACCCATGAGGGCCTCTGTTTCCTTATCTACAAAATGAGAAGAATCATTACCTTCCAAGATAGATGTGGTCACTTTACATTACATGTGTGTTGTGCTTGTTATACAGTACCTGCTCAATTAATGTTAGCTAGTAACACAGACATGGTCTTATGGAAAAGGCAAGCTAGCCAAGCCATATTTACTATGGATGTGTTGGTAATTACAGTGATCATGATAATGGTTACCATGATTTCTTTTCATTCTAAAACAAGTGGGTAAGGTTTGCTCTGTCATCCCTTCTTATAGATGAAGAAATCGACACTATTGTAAGCAAGATTTTTGTTTTCAGTCTGGATTCTTTTTCCACGAAGATCATGACCGCCTCATTTTTCCTCTGTCCCTCAAATGATTGATGTTCATTGTGCCTCAGGATCTTTGTACTGGCTGATTGGTCTGCCTGGAAAATTCTACCCTCAAATCTTTACATGTCTGCCTACTCACCCCTTAGGTTTCAACTCAAATGCAACCTCCTCAGAGAGGTTTTCCTTGGTCACCCTATTTAATGCAGGCTTTTCATCTGAGGCACAGCCTCTTAGACTCCTGCCTCCCTCCAGCATTTTCTACTTTTCTACTTGCCTATTGTCCTTCAAGCAGCACAGCATTTCGTGTGATATAATGGTTAAGAATATGAGCTTAGGAATCAGATGTCTGCATTTGTTTTAGTTTTACCACTTACTGATGGTGTGACCTTGGATAGTGGCTTAATCTTTCTGTGCCTCAGTTTTCTCATCTATAAAAATGGGGATGATGATGATTTCACTTGCAGCATAAAACTGCTGGGGGGATTATATCAACAACACTTGCAGAGGATATAAACCAACTCTGACATGGAGTATGCACTCAATAAATATTACTTAAGCTTCCACAGTTAGAATGCCCTCCCTGTTCAGTGACATTATCTCAACTTTTGTGTGCTCATTGTCTGCCCCCACTACTATGAAGGTATGGAGCCTGCTTATCTTGTTCTATCTCCAGCATCTAGAATGGCACATAGTAGGGACTCAATAAATACTTGTTAATGAAAGAGCATTAGATGTGTGCATATTGGAGACCAAGGAGCACAGACATGGAGAGAAAGAGGTAAGGACAGAGTTGCTATATATTAAGATAGTTTCTGGTTATTTCTTCTTCTATTTCACTCTATATTATGCATTTATTCCCTCAGTGCTTTCCAAAGCCTTCTGTTCCCCCTCTGATTTTGGCTGTTCTATCAAGCAGAGATATCTAACCAGCACCTCCATGTGATCCATGGGTGTAATTTTATAAACCGTTACGACTCAGGAAGTGAAAGCCATGTTAAAACCCCTAGAAAAAAATAGCGGATTGTATGCCTCTTCAAGGAAGACAAGCTGAGGGCTAACTCTATAAAAATAAGCATCACATAAAAATAGAGTATCCAAAAAGGGAGCAAAAAGAAAGGTTCCTTGACAAAAGTCACTTCTGCCACACACCCTCACACACAGATATTCCCTCACACCACAAAGCAGAGATGCTGTCACATCTGACACACAAACAACCTTGGTTGTGCTGTGCTTATCCATGAATGATAGGAAGCTGTACACCCATGAGCCATAAAGCACAGGCTCACAGAAACTGACAGCAATGCATGCAGCCCTCCAATGATCACGGCACCTTGCCTCTGTCTCTCTACCTGGCCAGACATCCACGATGTCTGTCAGCATTCCTCATCCATCACAACTTTGGTGCCCAGTGACTGGCTAGTTGCTCTCCTTAGTACATTTCAGTTTGGTAATGGTGACATATATCCCTGCTTGTCTAGGACAGTCCTGGTTTCCATACGTCTTCAAGTGACACCCATTTTCAAAAGTGTCCTATTTTGGACATAAAATTATATGCCCCCCTTAATTATACTTCGCTTCAACTGTGAAACTCAAGAAAGGACGTGGAAATCTTAATAGGACTCTTCTTTGTAAGCCCCAAAAGAGTGCCAGAGAACAATCCATTAGATTTTCCAAATGAAATGTGAGCTAATAAACTTTGGCTGTTGCATTTCCATAAGGAGGGCAAAGAGATAGGAGAATTTTAAGGTGCCAAGGTTATGGGGCAAATTTGCAATGTAGGTAAACTATAGTAAAATGTAATGGGCAAGCCGGGCTCGGTGGCTTAGCCTATAATCCTGTGCTTTGGGAGGCTGAGGTGAGTGGATTGCCTGAGCCCGTGGATTCAACACCCGCCTGGGCAACTTGGCGAGACCTTATCTCTACAGTAAATCAAAAAATTAGCCAGGCGTGGCAGCACGTGCCTATAGTTCCAGCTACTTGGAAGTCTGAGGCAGAAGGATCGCCGGAGCCCAGCAGGTCGAGGCTGTGGTGACCGGGAGTGGCAACTGCACTCCAGTCTGGGTGGCAGAGTGAGACTCCAAACTCCCTCCCCAAAATATAATGGGCAAAATACATAAGTAGGTGTATTTAGCCACTTAAAATAGTGGCAACCCTGAGAAATTGCCTGTAAAACAAACTTTGGTTGATCATAGCTGATGTACCTGTTGAATTTCAGTTTAAGACATATTGTGCAATGTTTCCATATTCTCTTGGAACAAAGTCTAATGAAATTTTTCTTAAATGTCATCGGGGTGATCTAGACAGTTTGGAGTGTAGCTAACATGCATTAATTCTTAGACACACTGCATCCTTTTCCTGAAGATTGGTCTAAAGATATTCAAGACCTGTACATTTGTGTTCTGTCTGCTGAATAAGATTCTGATTCTTCAAAAGCTTACTTTTAATTCAAAATTGTACACAAATAATACATGAATACATTCTCGATATAAAATATTCAAATACTACTTTGTACTTTTCTTTTAATACCTCAAATGATCTTGCACATACTGAGCATAAAATAGGTGTTTAGAAAAGCATAAGTTTGATAAATAAAACAAAGTCATCCAGCATATTTGAAAATGCTAGAGGTAATGTTCCATTAAAATATTTTTTTCACTATGAAATAGATCACACATACAAAGGAGTGTTTAAAACATATGCATATAGTTTAAGATGTGTTAATAATTTGAATGCCCAAATACTTGTCATCTAGTTGAGACACAGAACATAACCAGCACCTTAGAACTTCTCTGCATCCCACATCTAGATGGCTCCTTCTTTCTCCCCCATAGATAGCCATTATTCTAAATTTCATGTTAATCATTCCTACTCTTTTTCTACATTGGTAGGCAGTGCCAATAGTGCTTCAAAGTAGTTGTACCAATTTACATTCCCACCAGCACATGATGAGAATTTCTAATGTTCTATATCATTGCCAATACTTGGTATTCTGTTTCCAATTTTTGACAATTTCTTTAGTGTGCAGAGGCATTTTATTTTTGTTCTAATTTAAATTATCTCAGATACTAATCCCATATCAATCACAGCTTATGGAAATAACCTCTAATTTATTGTTTTTTCACTTGCTTTCTGATATACTTTGATAAATAGATGCCCTTAATGTCCATTTTTCTTTTTTTTAGGCTTTGTGCTTTTTGAAATTTAAGAGATCCACTTCTGGCAAGATGGCGACGGGGCAGCCTGGTCTATGAAACCCTCTGCAAAGGAGAACGCAGAGGGTCTCTAGCTCTCTCCCCAGGGGCTGGGGACCCCAACGTTGGCAGCCTGCTCTTCACACGGAGCTCGGCAGTGGCCACTGCTGAGGCATCACAGCAGTCTGGACAGTCACTGCATCCGCAGACACAGCAGCTGCTGTGCTGCCGCATCCTCCGTGGCAGCCATAGAACATCGCGCCACCTGTGCCTGAGGCGATACACGACTTCAGTACTTGAAGCCCCTGCAGGCAAGATCTGCTGGGATCACTGCCACCTCTGCTGCCACCTTAACATCCTGCTGGCCGTGGGTCTCCTCCCGTGTGCCCTGAGGCAGGCTTCCATCCCCTGGCTGGTGTCCGGCCCCACCCCGTCTGGGGCGAGCAGCTGAGATAGCACCACCTGCTGGCAATTCAAGGTAACAACACCAAAACGGGAGAAACAAGCTTGAAAAAGAGACATGGGCCAGATTTGAGTGGTGAACGGAGGTTGATCTGAACTGTCCTTCACAGCAGGCCAGGGACAACTGACCCTAACTGCGAACTAATTTACCAGCTTGAAAAAAAAGCTAGAAATCAGAGTTGAAAGGACATTGGACTTAAATGAAAAGTCTCAGAGTGTGCT
>NW_007255744.1:1553-2757 GCF_000164805.1 Carlito syrichta | reverse complement strand
ACAGGGCAACTCCAGAATTGAACAAAGTAAGAGGACATACATAAAGAATAGGAGATTGAATAAACAGAAGTAAAACCAATCCCTCTACCCCTGAATAAAAGAATTAAAGAAAACAGTGAAGTGGAGGGAAGGAAAAAGTGGGGATGGGGGAAAAATGCACAAATAAAGAAAAACCAAAAGAAGAATATAGGTCTCACACAGACGCCTGGGAGATCAGACACTGAGAAAACAGATTCTGGAGGACAAACAATGAAGAGCCCCCGGAATGACTGGTCACATGCAACAAGCCCAGACATCAAGACATTAATAGAGATAATTTAAAAAATTGAGGAGAGACAAGAGGAAAATAGGAAGGAGCTGATGTCAGAAATGTCAGCAGTAAAGAATACTAGGATGGAAATAAATAACAAACTAATAAGCATGGAAAGCAGAATTAGCCAAGCAGAAGAAAGAATCTGAGATCAAAGACCAAAACACAGAACTAACCCAAACTGTCAAAAGCATAGAAAAGAAGCTCAAAAAGACAGAACAAAACCTTCAAGAGATGATCACTTCAAGAGACCGAACCTAAGAGTAATTGGCCTACCTGAGGCAGAGAGAGAAACAGAGGTCATACTGGAACAAACATTTCATGAAATCATTCAAGAAAACTTCCCCCATCTCATCAAGGATGAAAAAATTCAAACACAAGAGATTCAGAGAACCCCTGAAAGCAACAAATGAGAAGTCCAACTCCCAGACATATAATAATTTGCCTAGACAAAGTAGCTATAAATGAAAAAATCCTAAAGGCTGCAAGAGAAAAAGGTCAGACTATGTACCAGAGAAGACCAATTAGAATAGCAGATTTGTCTACAGAAACCCTCCAGAGTAGGAGAACTTGGAGCCCTATCTTCAAAGTTCTAAAAGATAAACAATTTCAACTGAGAATAACCTACCCAGCCAAGCTATGCTTCATCAGTGAGGGAGAATTGAAATCTTTCCCAGATATCCAATCCCTAAGAACCTACGCTGCCACAAGACCATCTCTACAAGAAACACTTAAGAAAGTATTGAACAGAGAAGAAAAAGAAAAAAGAACAACAACATTCTTCACAAGAGTACAGGGAAAAGATTAAAAACACACATGATCCAACTCTAAAACCAAAAGAAAGACAACACACAAAAAGGAAGAACAACAACTTAGTAAGAACATTATGATAGG
>NW_007255744.1:0-572 GCF_000164805.1 Carlito syrichta | reverse complement strand
TAGACTGACCAAGAAAAAGAGAGAAAAAGCCCAAATAAACACAATCAGAAACACAAAAGATGAAGTCACATCTAACCCTGAAGAAATACAAAAGATCATTAGAGACTACTACATACATTTGTATGGAAACAAACTTGAAAACCTTTTGGAAATGGAGGACTTTCTGTCATCACACTACCTGCCTAGGTTGAAACAAGAAGAAATTGAGACTCTAAATAGACCAATAACAATCAAGGAAATCGACTACGTAATAAGAAAACTACCTACAAAAAAAAAGCCCTGGACCAGATGACTTTCCAGCAGAATTCTACAAGACATTTAAGGAGGAGCTTATACCAATCCTACTGAAGGTATTCCAGGTGATTGAGAAACATGGAACTCTCCCCAAATCATTTTACGAAGCTAACATCACATTGATACCCAAGCCAGGTAAAAACCCAGCAAAGAAAGAGAACTACAGGTCAATATCTTTGATGAACATAGATGCTAAAATTCTCAACAAGATCCTAGTGAACCGGATTCAACACATATCTCAAAAATCATCCATCATGACCAAGCAGGCTTCATCCCTG
>NW_007255743.1:2275-2941 GCF_000164805.1 Carlito syrichta | reverse complement strand
TGATATCCAAGCAACTGGAATTCTACGTCACCAGGAAATACCTTGGCGTCTTGCTGAGAATGGAGCAGGAATTTCAGTAATGGGAGTCCTCATATGCAGAACACTACACGACCTGTTACTATGAAACAATAAGGAATGTTGTTTACACGAGGCCCCAATCCCAAAAGTCTACAGACCGTCTTTCTAAGAGATAACCACCACTCAGGTCTTGGGAGTAGGAATCTGGATAATGGGAGTCCTCATATACAGGGAATCGCACTGTCTATTGCTAAAGGAGAATAAGGAATCTGGTTTAAGGTGTCCTCCATCCCTATAAAACTTCAGGCTTTCTTGCTAAGGGATAAACACGAATTTGGATTTTTGAAGAATTAAATAGGGAAATGAAATGCTCATATACAGACTAATGCACTGACTGTTCCTAAGAAATACAAGGAATGTGGGTGACATGATTTCTCAATCTCCAAAAAAATATACGGTGTCTTCCTAAGATCTAAACAAGGTTCAAGCTTTCGACGCATGTATTTATGAACAGGAGTACTCATATAGAGGTAGCCGCATGGCTGATGCTAAAAAGAAGGAATCGGCGTTATACGCACCCTCAGTCTGAAAATCTACAGGGCATCTTGCTGACGGCTATAGTAGAATCAGGGAATCGAGGCATGAATG
>NW_007255743.1:0-963 GCF_000164805.1 Carlito syrichta | reverse complement strand
TTTCCTGGGACCATCTATGACCATAATCATATACCCCAGAATCAAAAGGTATATTGGTACAAAATTCCTCGATTCAGGTGACGTCAAACTACAGAAAATTCTTGTGGGCGGGCAGGTAGGAATTGTGGTTTTGTGTTTGAAATATTCCACGTTTTGGGGAGGTCTTGTGAAGGGGAACCAGGAATCTTGGATTCCAGTTCCCAAAGAAAATTATGGACGTCTTTCTCTTCATATCCACAAAACTGGAATTCTTGGTCACCAGGAACTGTCTGGGCATCCTGCAGAGTGAAGAAGGAAGCTGGGTAATGGAGCTCGACATATACAGGAAACTACACGTCATATTGGCTAGAGAGTATAAGGAATCTTCCTTATATGAGTCCTCAATCCCCAAAACAACAGGCCGTCTTCCTAAGAGGGAACCACGAATCAGGTTTCTGAAGTCGGAATCTGGGTAATGGGAGTCCTCACATAAAGGAAACTTCACTGCCTATTGCTAAGTAAGAATAAGGAATATGCGTCATTCGGGTCCTCAATTCCAAAAAAGCTTAAGGTCATCGTGCTAAGGGCTAAACACGAATCATGGTGTTTTCGAGCATGAATCTGTAAAGTGGAGTCCTTATTTACAGGAAACTACATGACCTTTTGCTAAGAAGAATAAGGAATCTGCGTTACACGAGTGCTCAATCCCAAAAATCTACAGAGCATCTTGGAAAGTTCTAAAACAATCAGAGTTTCAAAGTAGGATGTATCTAATGAGAGTACAAATATACAGGAAAATACACAGCCCCTTGCCAAAGGTGAAAAAGAATTGGGGTTATAGTAGTCCTCAGGCCGTAAAATCATCAGGCCATCTGCTGTTGGCTAACCAAGAATCAAGTTTAGAAGCGGGAACATAGGTAATAGCAGTCCTCATATGCAGAATCTACATTATCTCTAGCTAAAGAGAAGTAAGAAACCTATTTG
>NW_007255742.1:3887-4627 GCF_000164805.1 Carlito syrichta | reverse complement strand
AATTATTATTTAGAGTTGGAATCTCACTCTGTAACCCAGGCCAGAATGCAGGGGCTAGCTCATGGCTACCATGGACTCCACCTGCCGGGCTCAGGTGATCCTCCCGCCTCAGACCACAAAGTGGCTGGAATGACAGGCCTGCAACACCATGCATGGCTAATATTTGGATATAGTTTTGATGGCCGAGACAAGGCCGACCACAGTGTCCTGGGCTGGTCTCAAACCCACAGGCTCAGGCCATCTACTCGCCTCACCCTCAAAGGGCCGGGATTCCAAGCTGAGCCCCTGAGCCTGGCCTTTGGTTGTGGTAGTGGTGGTCAGTATTATTATTCTGAGTTGGAGTCCTGCTCTGTCAGCCAGGATGGAGCACAGGGGCTCACACTCAGCCTCCACATCCTCCACTGGCTGGGCTCAGGCTATCTTCTTGCCATGGCCTGCCATGTGGCTAGAAAGACAGGCGTGTGCCACCACGCTCAGCTCATTTTGTTTGTTTCTTGTAGAGTCGTGGTGTCGCCTAGGTGCCTGGGCTGGTCTCGAATGTGGGGGTGCAGGTCATCCTCTCAGCTCGACCTCCCAAAGCACCGGATGACAAGCGTGTTTCCCCATGCCCAGCCTTCACACCCCTCTAGGATCCCCACCATGGGCCAACTCCCTTCAGACGAACCTAGACATCAGAGATGACAGCTGGATGCATTCGCCAAGCCCACCCAGGAGGAGAGCCTGTTGCTGTGGCCTGTCTC
>NW_007255742.1:879-2294 GCF_000164805.1 Carlito syrichta | reverse complement strand
TAAAAGTGTCCAACTAGTATTATTATGAATTCAGTGAAAACCCACTCTATTAATGTTAAACTTAAAATTTTAACTATTGAATTAAGTAAAAACCTTAACGATTAATCTTTCATCATAAATCTGTGAAAACAGTGTTATAAGTCACCTACATAGCTCCTAGATAAGTGTTAGAACTTATAATGAATTCATAATGAACTTGTGCTAAAAAAAACCTTATGTCTAAACACTAAACTACATAATTCTAAATCAAATAAGGAATGAATATACTTATATCATTTTTTACTCAAGCAGTATCTGGTAATTATAACCGAGTGAAAGAAAGAATTCTTGATATGCTTCAGAGTTTAACCATTGCATATGTTAGAAAAGACCAAATGGGATAGTGGGAAGTGGAAAAATGAACCATGACATTCCCCGGTTAGCTGTGTGTACCTCGCATAAACATGCCATTTTCTTCTTCCACGACCACACAGAGTTCTTCGGCTGCACCAACAGCAAAGATGATGACCAAATGGAAAGCCTTTGAACGCAGCAGTTTGGGAGGCCCAGGCTGAGTGGATGGCTCAAGTTGGATGGGTTGAGAGCAGTTTGGCCAACACAGTTAGGAAACAAAAGAAAGAAAGAAAGGAAGGAAGGAAGGAAGAAAGGAAAGAAAAAAAGACAACAAGAAAGAAAGAAAGAAAGATAGAAAGAAAGAAAGGAAGGAAGGAAGGAAGGAAGGAAGGAAGGAAGGAAGGAAGGAAGGAAGGAAGAAAGAAAGAAAGAAAGAAAAAAAGAAAGAAAGAAAGAAAGAAAGAAAGAAAGAAAGAAAGAAAGAAAGAAAGAAAGAAAGAAAGAAAGAGAGAAAGAAAGAAATTCTACAAACCTTCTGCCCTCAGTCCTTGCCCCCACCACATGGGACGGTCCCTCAACTTCGGCACCGTTCAACCTCAGGCTCCCCCAAAATGACTGCCCCCAATATGATGCAAGAGTTCCCAAGCCTTCTGGGCCAGGTTCCTGCCGGCTCTCCTCTCCGATGTGTGAAATGTGCCCCAAGGAGGCCGACCTTCCCACTCGGCAACAAGGATATTCTGACAAGAAAGGCCAGGGACACATCCCTGACCAGGGGACATTTCTCTCCTCCAATCCCATTTTTCCTGGCTCTAATACCAGTCTCCCTGTGAACACACCATGTGCTGTTGAGAAGCTGTGTACAGCTCTTACGTTTTTGAAGACAGGATCTGGCTCTATGGCCCAGGCTGATGCCCAGGGACATAACGTTCATTCACAGACTGCCTGTAAATCACAAGCTTCAGCAATCCTCCTGCCTCAGCCTCCGGAGTGGCTGGGATGATGGGTACCTCGACCCTAGACTCCCTGTTTGGTTGGGTGCAGAAACAGGGTCTCCCTGCATGACTCGGTCTTGTCTTGGGCTC
>NW_007255742.1:0-301 GCF_000164805.1 Carlito syrichta | reverse complement strand
TTCCTCAGACAACTGGGGAACGTCTCGCAGGAGCCCAGTGGGCCAAGGCTGTTGTGGTCAAAAGCAAGCCACTGCCCCTCCAGCCTGGGCAAAAGAGTGAGACACCGACTCCAAAAAAAAACGAAAAAAAGAAAAAAAAGAAGAGTATTCATTTGTGTATGGAGTTGGGTACATTGTGAACAGAGATCATTTGTGCTTTGAGCTCCCAAAAGATGGTGGATTGGCAGACAATTGGGATGCAGTTTTGGAAGGCCGAGGCGAGGGACCACTGGAGCACAGGTGTTCGAGACCAGCCTGGGCC
>NW_007255741.1:6835-7268 GCF_000164805.1 Carlito syrichta | reverse complement strand
GTAGAGGATTTAATCAGCCACTAACGTTGAATTTGTCAAGAGTCTTTTATTTTGAAATTGTAGAAACCCAACTAAACAAGGTTCACCAAAAAGATAATTAAAAAAATACAAAACTAGGAAGTCCAAGGACTCATGAGTCAATATTTTTATTTTTCTGATTTCTTGACTTTAGTTTGTTCTGTTCATTGACTTTATCTTCAGGCAAATTTTTCTGTATGTTAGAAAAGAAGGACACTGTCAGTCTTAACAAAATATACGTATTTAGAACCTAGAGTCCCACAGGATTAGAGTCCTTACTCATCAAATATGTGGGACTCAGGTAAAGGAGTGCTAGAGGGAAATTTATAGCCAGGAATAAATACAATACAAAGTGCAGTCTGAAAATCCATGAGGTAAGAAGATATCTCAAAAAGTTAGAAACAGACATCAAGCA
>NW_007255741.1:0-5623 GCF_000164805.1 Carlito syrichta | reverse complement strand
TAATCAATATTTTTTATGATATTGTGGGGTACAGTTAAGGGTTAGGTATACAAATACGTTTCATTCAGGCACCCTTGTTGATAAGAGGTGTTTCCCAGTCCCCAGACAGATATTTACTACTGTTAATCCCATCTCCCTCCCCCCCATAGCTTCCCACTACTATCAGTCATTTTCTTATAGTATTACATTGGATGTTCAAGGTCTGTTTTGGCTCTTTTAGAAAAAAAAAGGTGGAAGGCAGATTAAGAGTTTTGATATAGCTTTTTTTTATAATCAATATTTTTATTATGATATTGTAGGGTACATTTTCTTAGAGTATTACACTGGATGTTCAAGGTCCACTATATGAGTGAGAACATGTGATACTCGGATCTTTGTTTCTGTGAGAGGTCACTCAGTATTATAGACTCTAGTTCCATCCAGATTGCTGCGAAATTCATGATATTGTTCTTTTTTATCGTGTATATGTACCCCATTTTTTAAAATCCAGTCCTCTTTTGATGGGCAGCATGGTTGTTTCCAGGTTCTTGCTATCGTGAACAATGCTGAGATAAACATACGTATGCAAGTATCTTTTCTATAAAGTGATTTGAGTTTTTCAGGATATATTCCCAGGAGGGGGATTGAGGGATCATATGGGAGGTTGATATTTAGAGGTTTTAGGAATCACCACATTGCTTTCCACAGAGGTTGCACTAGTTTACACTTCCACCAACAGTGTAGAAGCATTCCCGTTTCGCCACACCCTCTCCCTCAGCTGTTATTTTTTGAGTTGTTGATAATTGCCATTCTGACTGGAATTTGGTGGTATCTCAGTGTGGATTTCATTTGCATCTCCCTGATGATTAGTGAAGTTGAGCATTTTCTCATGTGTCTGTTGGCTGCTCAGATGTCTTCCTTTGTGAAGTGTCTGTTCATATCTTTTGCCCATTTTATAATGGGGTTGTTTGTTTTTTTTCTTTTCAGCACGTTTGTGTTCCTTGTAGATCCAAGATGTTAAGCCTTTGTCAGACCTGGTGTTGGCAAATACTTTGTCCCAGTCTGTAGGCAGTCTCCCTGCTCTCTTGATGGTTTCTTTGGCTTTACAGACGGTTGTCAGTTTAATAAGGTACCACTTGTCTGTCTTCTGTCTTATGACCTGTGGGTTTCGGGTTTTGTTCAGGAATTGGATGCCAGTTCCGATTTCCATGAGGGTATGTCCTTCATTATCTAAGGTTCTTATGGTTTGAGGTTTCACATTTAGGTCTCTGATCCATTTGGAGTTAATTTGTGTGTATGGGGATAGACAGAGGTCCTGTTTCAATCTTCTGCTGTGGTCAGCCAGTTTCCCCAGCACCATTTACTGAATAGGTTCTCCTCTCCCCAATGGTAAGTGGTGGAGGCTTTGTCAAAGATTGAGTTGGTTGAGAAATTGAGGTTTTGCTTCTGGAATCTCAATTCTATTCCATTGATCTCTATGCCTGTTCCTATACCAATACCAAGCTGTTTTGATGATTGTAGATTCATAGTAAAGTTTGAAGTCTGTAAGTGTGATACCTCCTGCTTTGTTTTTTTTTGCTGAGGAATATTCTAGCTATTCTTGGTCGTTTGTGTTTCCATATGAACACCTGTGTTGTTTTTTCTAGGTCTGAGAAGAATGTTGCTGGTAATTTGATGGATATTGCATTCATTTGTAGATTGCCTTAGGTAAGACGGACATCTTCACAATGTTGATTCTTCCAACCATGAGCATGGGATATTTTTCCACTTGTTTGTGTCATCTTTGATTTTTTTGAACAGTGTTTGTAGTTTTCATTGTAAAGGTCTTTCTCGTCTCTGGTTAGGAAGATGCTAAGGTATTTCATTTATTTTTGTGGCTATTGTGACTGGAATTGTGGTTTTTATTTGGGTTTTTGGTTGTTCATTATTGGTTAAAGAAATGTGCTTGTCTTTTGCACATTTATTTCATATCCTGAGACTTTGCCAAAGGCCTTTATCAGTATAAGGAGGTTTTTGACAGATTCTCTTGGGGTTTCAAGGTACACAATCATATCGTCTGAAAAGAGAGATAACTTGATTTCCTCTTTTCCTATTTGGATACCCATGATTGCCTTCTCTTCTCTGATTGCTTGATCCAGGATTTCCAGTACTATGTTGAACAGGATGGATGAGAGTGAGCATCCTTGTCTTGTTCCAGTTTTCAGGGGAAATGGTTCCAATTTTTGTTCGTTTAGGAGTATGCTGGCTGTGGGATTCTCATAGATGGCTTTTACTATTTTGAGGTATGTTTCCCGTATGCCTAGATGTTCGAGGGTTTTTATCAAGAAGGGGTGCTGGATTTTATCAAAAGCTTTTTCTGCATCTAATGATATGATCATGTGGTTTTTGTTTTGACATCTGTTGATGTATTTAATTACATTTATGGTTTTACGAATGTTAAACCAGCCTTGCATGCCAGGAATGAAGCCTACTTGGTCATGGTGGATGATTTTTGAGATGTATTGCTGAATCCGGTTTGCTAGGATTTTGTTGAGAATTTTAGCATCTATGTTCATCAAAGATATTGGCCTGTAGTTCTCTTTCTTTGTTGGATCTTTACCTGGCTTGGGTATCAATGTGATGTTGGCTTCATGAAATGATTTGGGAAGAGTTCCATCTTTTTCAATCACCTGCAATACTTTCAGTAGGATTGGTATCAGCTCCTCCTTAAATATCATGTCGAATTCTGCTGAAAAGCCACCTGGACCAGGGCTTTTTTTTTTTGGTAGGTAGTTTTCTTATTATGTAGTTGATTTCCTTCATTGTTATTCATCTATTTAGGGTCTCAATTTCTTCTTGTTCCAACCTAGGTAGGTTGTGTGATGTCAGAAAGTCCTCCATTTCCTTAAGGTTTTCAAGTTTGCTTCCATACAAGTGTATGTAGTAGTCTCTAATGATCTTTTGTATCTCTTCAGGGTCAGATGTGACTTCATCTTGTGTTTCTGATTGTCCTTATCTGGGTTTTTTATCTTTTTATCTTGGTCAGTCTAGCTAGAGGATCATCGATCTTGTTTATCTTTTCAAAGAACCAGCATTTTGTTTCATTGATTTTTTTGTATTATCCTTTTGTCTTCTATGTCCTGGATTTGGACTTTTATTTAGGTGATCTAGATTCTTCTGCTGAAATTAAGGTTTTGGTGGTCTTGCTTTTCCAGCTTCCTTAGGTGACTTGTTAGACTGTTAATTTGTGTTCCTTCCATTTTCTTCATGTGTATTTGTAGGGATATGAATTACCCTCTTACTACAGCTCTTAAGGCGTCCCAGAGATTTTGGTAAGATGTTTCTTCATTTTCATTTGTTTCCAGGTATCTTTTGATCCCTGTTTTGATTTCATCATTGACCCAGGAGTTGTTTAGTGTACATGTCTTTGTAGGTTTGGGGGGGACCTTAGTGGTATTAATGTTTATTTTTATTCCACTGTGGTCCAAGAAGGTGCATAGTAGAATTTCAGTCCTTTTAAATTTGCTTATGCTTGATTTATGGCCAATTATGTGATTGATCTTAGAATATGTTCCATGCAGTGATGAGTAGAATGTGTATTCTGTGGTCTCTGGATGGAGTGTTCTGTAGATATCAATTAAGTCCTTTTGGTCCAGAGTCACATTGAGGTTCCGGATCTCCTTGCTAATTTTTTGTCCTGATGATCTGTTGTGAGTGGGGTATTAAAGTCCCCCAGTTGTGAGTGGGGTATTAAAGTCCCCAGTTATGATGGTGTTTGCAGTCAATATCTTTCTTTAGTTTTCCTAGAAGTTGCCTTATGAAAGTTGGCACACCTATGTTGGGTGCATATATGTTTAGGATAGATATTTCTTGTTGATGGAGTGAAATTTTTATTATTATGTAGTGACACTCTGTATCTTTTTAAATTTTTGATAGCTTAAATGGTATTGTGTCTGAAATTAGGATCACAACTCCTCCTTTCTTTTGTTTTCCATTCACCTGAAAATTTGTTTCCCATCCTCTTACTTTGAGTCTGTGTTTGCCCTTTCAGTTTCTCAGTGTCTGCCCTCCCAGGGGTCTGGGAGAGACCCATACTCTTCTTTTGGTTTTTCTTCATTTGTGTAGATTTTTCTCTCTCTCTCCCTTTCCCTCTCCTTCTTTAATTCTGTTTTTGAGGGAAGGTGGGGTTGCTTTTGTTTCAATTCTGCAATATCCTGTTCGTCCTTATGAGGGTCTTCTGGCTTTGTTCACTTTTGAGGTTGGAGTGTGGGCTGCGCACTGTACTTTTTGCAGTTTTGATGTTTAGTTTAGGAGGACGCTTTGGTTCAGAATGTGTATGCTGATTCTAGCATCCACGAACAAGTGTATGAGCACACTGGAAATCTATTTCCCTCTACCTTATAATCTTTCCATCCAGTAGTATGTGGGCTTGGTCCCTAGATTAAAAAGGGGGTATAAAAGAGGAAAATAATGGAGGAAGGGCGAAGAGAGAAGAGCGAGAAGGAAAACAGACATACACACCAACTATCAGGTGAGAAAGAGACACCAGTCTGGAGAGAAGTGAAGAAAGACATGTAAGAAAGATTCCTTAAAGAATACTGATAGCTACACAGAGACAGACCAGTAAAATCATGAGACAGTGTATGTCAGAAGGCAAACAACAAAGGTGATCAAAACAAACCATCAAAATGATATAATCATAAGTCAAAATAAGAGATCAGACTAAAGTCACTTCAGCTCTGATCTCTGGCCCCTCCCCTTTGTTTTTGTTGCAGGCAGCTAGATTTACTCACAGTATGGGTTTGGCTGCCTGGAAGTTGCTTTTGTCTGATTCAGCATAGGGGTGGGACTTTGTCTCCTGTTTGGTAACGTTACCTTAGGAACCGACGTGAGGGTTGTTGGTAGGTTTGCGGGGCAATGGAAATCTCTGCCTGGAGAATGGCGGAGGCAGATTCTTTTCCATAGATACATTTCTCTCCACTTGTCTTGGTCCCCAGTCTTGGGGTCATACGCTGAGTGCCTCAGCCAGGATGGTCCCAGAGCCCCAGAGCTCCAAAGCTCCAACGGGCATTCGGTGAGTGGCGAGAGTGGTCTGAGCCTCCCCACAGGGTACTTCAGCCAGGAATGGGACTGGTGTCTTTGAGGGGCAGGCGCCCAGAGCCTCCCTGAGTGACTGGCTATTTGGTGTGGGGGTTGGGTGAGAGATGATGTAGCTAGGGAGGGATCTGAGACCTGAGACTCCACACAGGCAAGAGTTGCGTATGGTGGAACAGCCACAGCAGGGGGCTGCAATATCCGGCCCTGCTTGGGACCAAAGGTCCCCGGGCCTCGGACCAGTGTGGCTGTGGTGGGCTGTTGGAGGGAGAAGAAAAGTAAGAGTCTTTTTGGGATTTCACATTCAGAGAATCTCACAAGTTCACCTATGCTGTTGCTCTCTTACTGGAACTCCAATATAGCTTTTTTAAAGTAAAAAAACTGGTAGAGGTTTATAACTTTTTACTACTTTACATGTTTTTTGGCTTAATTGATTTCTTATTTTATTTCCAGGATTCAAAGAAGACAAATATAACCCATACAAAGATACAAGCCCATTTTTCCACTTAGCAATTATTCATAGAGAGGAAGAGAAAATAAATCTTATTTATTTATTTTTATCTTTAATGAA
>NW_007255740.1:4051-12031 GCF_000164805.1 Carlito syrichta | reverse complement strand
CGGGAACTCATTTTCTTTATCCATTCATCTGTTGCTGGACACAGGTTGATTCAATTCCATGCCTTGGCTATTGTGAATAGTGTTGCAATAAACATGGGGGTGTAGGTATCTCTTAAACATACTGATTTCCTGTCTTTTGATCCAGACCCAGCAGCGGGATGGCTGGGTCTTATGGTAGTTCTATTTTTAGTTTTTTTTTTGTTGTTGTTTTTTTTTTACTGGCGTCTCACTCTCTCACCCAGCTGGAGTGCAGTGGCACATTCATGGCTACCGCAGCCTTGACCTGCTGGTCTCAGGTGATCCTCCTGCCTCAGTCTGCCAGGTAGCTGGAACTACAGGCATGCGCCACCATGCCTGGCTAATTAAAAAAAAAAAATTATTGTAGAGATGAGATTTCGCCAAGTTGCCCAGGCTGGTCTCGAACCCATGGGTTCAGGCAATCCTCTCACCTCGGCCTCCCAAAGTGCTGGGACTACGCGCCCGGCCTATTTTTAGTTTTTAAAGCACTTGCCAACTGTCTTCCATAGTGATTGTACCACATTACATTCCCACCAATAGTGTCCTAGTGTTCTGCTTTTTCTGCATCCTCACCAGTATCTCTTATTTTTTGTCTTTTGGATAAAAGCCATTTTAACTAGGGTGAGATGGTATCTCATTGTGGTTTTGAATTGTATTTCTTTGAAGATTAGTGATGTTGAGCATTGTCTCATATACCTGTTAGTCACTTGTATGTCTTTTTTGAGAAATGTCTATTCAGACCCTTTGCCCATGAAAAAATTTGATATTTTCTTGGCTGTTGAGTTGTTAGAGTTCCTTATATATTCTTGGCATTAATCCCTTGTTGAATGAATAGTTTCCAAATACTTTCTCACATTCTTCAGATTGTCTCTTCCTTCTGTTGATTGTTTCCTTTGCTGTGCAGAAGCTTTTTAGCTTGATGTCATCCCTTTTGCCTATTTTGCTTTGACCTGCTGGGCTCCACGATCCTTCCACCTCAGCCTTCTAAGTAGCGGGAACTACAGGCACACGCTACTGTGCAGAGCTAATTTTTTATTCATTGTAGAGACAGGTCTCTCCAAGTTGTCTGGGCTGGTCTCGAACCCTCAGGCTCAGGCAATCCACTCGACTTGGCCTCTCAAAGTGCTGAGATTACAGGCTGAGCCCCTGAGTCCGGCCAGTAGAGTTTTTAAAAATATGAGATTATATCCTCTGAGAACAAGGATAATTTGACTTCTTTTCCAGTTTGTATCCCCTTTTTTATTTGTCTTGCTCTTTTTGTCTGGCTAGGATTTCTAGTACTATGTTGAATGAAAGTGGTGAAAATGGGCATTCTTGTCTTTTTATAGATCTTAGAGAAAGGCTTTCAATTTTTTCCTGTTCAGTATGATGCCAGCTGTGGCTTTGTCATATATGGCCTTTATTGTTTTGAGGCATGTCCCTTCTATAACCTGTTTGTTGAAAGTTTAAAAAAAATAGGGATGATGAATTTTATTAAATGATTTTTCAGCATCTACTGGCATCATTGTATGGTTTTTGTCCTTGATTCTGTTAATTTGATGTCTCATGTTTATTGATCTGTGTATGCTGAATCATCTTTGCATTCCTGGGATGTGTCCTACTTGACCATGGTGGTTGTTCCTTTTAAAGTGTTATTGCACTTGGTTTGCTAGTCTTTTGTTGAGGGTTTTTGTATGTATGCTTATCAGGGATTTTAAAAAATATATGACTGGAGCTAGCAAAGCATTGTCTGAGTTGAAGCAAGAGAGTCTCATGGCAAACAGAATGAGAGTCTCAAAGGCACAGCTCTTTAAGCTTACTCAGCGGCCACTTTCCAGGGCACAACCCCGACTTGGAAAGCTGAGTGAGAATGGGGTCCTTATTTAGTATATTTGTAAGTAATTTCTTTTTTTAGAATGTTGCTTGGCTTTAGAATCGTCTTCCCTCTTGCTGACTCAGCACAGTGGTCAGGGCCCCTCGTTCCTTCTTTTTCTACCCTAGCCCTCTCTGGCAGATTACTCTAACTTTGAAATTCAAGAATAGTGGGAAACTAGTTATTTTCTTTTCTGTGGGCTCTTAATATAGCATGACTCACCCTCTTCCCAGATTTATGCATTTCATGTGGTATTGGATATACACAGGCCACTGAAAAAGTGTTTCTATCATTCTATACCAAAGGTAGCTGCAAAGGATTTCCTACCCCATCCCAAATCTGCTTCAAGAAGATTTGCTGTTTCTACTTTAAAATTAAAAAAATAGCTTTTAACTTTCCAATGAGATTTTCTTGTACTTAATTTGTCTCACAAGATAGGAACATATATCTTGCTGCACTATTTACATGTAAGAATAATCATTTAAATAATCATTTTAGGAATCATCTAATTCAGACATCGTTTTGATGAACACTTCTCGGTTTAGAAATCCATTATGATTTCCAGAACAGTCTACAGTGGATTAACTACTGGCAATGGTTTTAATGCCCTCCACTACTCAGCTTCCTTGTTTTACCAATCCTTATAGTCTTTTAGAGAAAGTCAGTTTGAGCTTAATTTGTTCTAGTGTGTGTAATATATACATGCTATTATTTCATTTCTTGCTTTTCCTTTAAATGACTTAAGGTGTCATCTCTACTTTGAAATTTTCTGATTAAACAAGACGAGTTCCAGTTATTCTGTCAACCCCCTTAACAATTTAGTATATTTGTAAGTAATTTCTTTTTTTAGAATGTTTTCATTGCGTGAAAATTTATCAATTTAAATTTCATGGAGTAAATACCATCCAAATTTGTGAAGTATAAATTCGAAGTATATCAAGAGATGGAGGATAGTTATTTCTAAGTAACAATATTTATATTTACAGAAGGTAAACTGGGATGAATTTGTCAAGGCCTGAACCATGTGTTGTCACAAAACCTTATCTCAGTTTATCACTCGGGATTGAGAGTTTTCTGCTTCTGTTTCTGCTACTGAGAAATAAGCTACTAGGAAATTTTAAATTGTTGAATTAAGTGGAGAGATTTTATAATATTTTGTTTCTATGTATTTTTGGTTATGGTTTTGTCTGTGCAATCAAATTAACATTTCCTTAGATGCAGAGATTATAGCAAAGTAGAATAATATATCATTGACTTTGATTTTGACACTTAGTGATTTTCAGTATTTAAGATTCTAGTTATGCTTTTAATATATAACATTTCTTAAGTGATTTCTTTGTTAGTGTTAGAAATTCATCTTATAACTGGTGTTTTATTTTTGACATATTTAATACTTATTAATATACTGCTTTATTTTTAGGGTTGCCTGATGTCATTAAAGCTGTTGGTAAAATTAAAGATGAAAATGTTAATTATGAGGATCTAAATACTTGTCTTCAGAATTTTGGTATTTACCTTTCTAAGCCAAAATTTGAGAAGATAACAGACTTGATGGAAGCTGATGGTAAGTGATACACTTTCAGGCAAACTGCTTGACACATCTGGAAGGGAGGTCAGTTTGCTATTTCTTCCCTCAGAATAATGACTCTATTGTTTTTGTTATAAAAAATTTAAATTGATACAGTAAAGCATAAGAACATTTCAAATTATAGCAAAATGCTCAAATGCCCATTATCAAGAAATAGCCTGTGTTCATAGTCTTTTAGACATTTTTTCCTAGGCAAAAAGGCAAACAGAAAGAGAGCAATGTCTTTTGTCATGCTATCTGACAAGGTAGAGGTCAAAACAAAAGGCGTTCAATAGGGCAGAGAAGGACTCTTTAGTACATCAGAATCCACAGTTCACAATAAAGGATACCAGCTCAGATGATCTTTGCCCATGTAACCAAGGAGCAACTTCCTTCATGGGAAAGGGTGAGAGTGGACAAGACAAGAGCGTGGGGTTACAGGTGAAATAAGAATGTGTTTGAGTTGGTAATTGTTTATGCTAGGGATAGTGCACAGTATTCATTGCAATATCCTTTCTATTGTGTGTGTGTGTGTGTGTGTGTGTGTGTGTATTCATTACTTTCCATAATAAAAAGTAAAAAAAGAATTAAGAACAATCTAAGTTGTATAAAGCCTGTATAGGGAAAATAATAAGACTTTGTGAAGACAGTAAAGAAAACCTAGATAAATGAGAATGTATTCTGTGTCCACAGAATCAGAGACTCAAGACTGTCAATTCTCTAATTTATTTACCCAAAGCAATACTGATAAAAGCCTGACAGTTTTTGGTGAGCTAATTCTAATATTTATATGAATGAGCAAAGGCTGAGAATAGCTAAAGCGTCCTTGAAGAAGCACGTGTGTGTGTGTGTGTGTGTGTGTGTGTGTGTGTGTGTGTATGTGTGGTGTTGAGGAGGTCTTGCTCTCATAGATGTCAACACTCCTTATAAATCCATGGTATTTAGGACAGTGTGAGAATGTCACAGGGATAGAGATATTGACCAATAGGACAAGGTAAGGAACTTTCAAGCATATCCACACACATACATGAAAACATATGATGAGGCAGTCGATCACTGAGAAAAGAAGGACCAGCTGATAAACGGTACTGAAATAATTATGCAAACAGGAAAATGGAGTTGGATCCCTATCTCAGACCGTACTCAGTAATAATTTCCAGATGTGAAAACTAAAAGTTTTGGAAAACAAATAGAAGAAAAAAATTTAAAGATTTTTAAGGATGTAAAATAAGTAACTAGAAAAGATTGGTAAACTTGACTCCATAAAAATTAAGGACGTCTCTTTATTAGCAACAAAGAGAATGAAGTCCAAGCCACCAAATGATTGTTTGCAGCTCTTTTAACAGCAATGATTTTTGTAGAGAAGATACAGGGAACTTCTACAAATTAACAACCCAATAGAAAAATGACCGAATTACAAAAACATCCATTTCCAGATGAAGATACAAATTTCTACTAATAATATGAAAAGATTCCAAACATTAGTCATTAAGGAAATGCAAAATTTAGGTCATAATGGGATGCCTTTTTTTTTTGGAGATGGGGGGCCTTGCTATGTTGCCTCGGGTGATCTTGAACTCGTGGGCTCAAGGGATCCTCTCTCCTCAGCCTCCTGAGTAGCTGGGACTACAGGCACATGCCATTGCACTTGACTCACGAGGTTTACTATTTCTTTTTTTTAATTTCCAAAAATCTGGCCAAGAATACAAGGTAATTTGGTGCTCCCTGAAGTAGACTGCTCAAAGATATCTCATCTTTGGAAGAGGGAGTAGACTGTGCTTTATCTTTTACAGTTGCATTGGAGTTTTGTTATCTAATAGGATTATCAAAACTCATATAAAACCTTTATGTGTGGCCTTAAAAATTTTTGGAAGAGTTATGTATATATAAGGAAAGACATTTTCTAGGTATGGAATGGCTATTAAAATGTTTGATGGTGGCCGGACTGGGTGGCTCAGCCTGTAATCCCTGCACTTTGGGGGGCTGAGGCGAGTGGATTGTCTGAGCTTGTGGGTTTGAGACCTGCCTGGGCAACGTGGCGAGACCTCGTCTCCACAATAAACAAAAAACTAGCCAGGCGTGATAGTGCGCACCTGTAGTTCTGGATACTTGGAAGGCTGAGGCAGAAGGATCACCAGAGCCCGGCAGGTCAGTGCTAGGATGGCCGTGAGTGTGCAATTGCTCTCCAGTCTGGGTGACAGAGTGAGACTCTAACTCAAAAAAAATAAAATGTATGATGGCTTTAGTAGTATACTGTAGTAAAGATATTAATGTGAATGGTAGCCTGAGATGGACGAGGACAGGATTTAAGGAGGTTTTTTTTACTACATCTTTACCATTTTATTAATAGTTAAGGGATTAACATATACTCTGAGAATTATAACTAATAAAAATGAGAACCCAAAAGTTATAGTTTTAAAAATTCCCCAAAGCAATGAAAAATCTAAAAGAAAAAAAGAAAGTATATGAGTAAGCATCACACCTAAGAGCAAACCAAATGATAAATAAAAGATATGTAAAGACTCTCAATTTATTTGCTGTTAAGTGGAAAAAGCCTTACAAAAGTCAGAGAACAGCTTGCATATGTGTACTAGAAAACAAGCTTAATGATGTTTACTTGTATCAAAAAAGAGCTAAAAGAAAAAAAAACTTCTGATGCCTGGAGTAAAAATATTTTCTCATGCCCTGGAGAAAAAAAATATAAAATTATCACTCATTTACATATTATACAGCAATGAAATTAAAAGAAATATGTCCACAAGCAAATTATGCAGGAGTTTTAAACGCATTTTTTAAATTTAAAAAATAAATAAAAGTGATTTTAGAAGACTACTTGAAGTATGATACCATATTTATAACATTCAAAAACAATGAAAGCTAAACTATGTGTTGGTTAGGAATAAAGCAATACAATTAGTCAAGCTCAATATTTTAGAAATATGTGAGTGATAAATATAAGTAAATAATTACTTCTGAAATGAGGCAGGATTTCGAGATTGGGAAAAGGATACAAGTAACTTCTCCAAATTGATAATACTCTTTTTTGTAATTTGTGAGGTACATTTACATACACACACACAAGATACTGAATGTGTGTTTAATAAATTTAAATGTCAGTTCTTTGAAGAGAAAGCTTCCAAGCTTTTATATGAGTGACTAGAATTTTTCAGCTTCACTGTATTTTGCATATAACGTTATATCTGGTGAGGGTCATGGAACCATGGGCAACATTGAAATAATCAGTTAATTAGAAATGGATTTCCTGGCTTCCTTTGATGCAGTAGTCCATATCCAAGGTATAGGAAACAGAGACCATGCAGGGCCCAGTGGTCATGAAAACTGCGTTTATAATCACAGTCTCCTGCGGTTTTTCAAACAAAATGCATGGTACCCTTACATTGAAAAAAGTATTTCATTAGTTATTGAAAAAAATCTAAAGAAATAGGAGAGGGACATGTATTCTTAGATAACTAGTGAGCTTACTTCTAATTCCTGATCTTGCATTTATTGCAATCACACCTTTAAAAAATCATGTTATCATTTATAAAGTGTATGTTTAATCTGTAAAATAACGTGCTAATACTTCACTGACATATCTTACTGAGTGGCTGCTAGGCCAACACAAGATCATGTATATTAAAAGTTAAAAGTATTGTATACTTGAAAGAGACTAGAAGGATTCTGATTCATTTTCTTGGTGTTTTCCAGTTTTTACAATTTGACTATAAGTTGAATTGCTTTTTCCCTTTATATCCATATATTTTTAGTGGTTCGTATTACCTGATGGATGTAATTATAGCTCCCAAATATATAACTTATTTTAAATAATCCAATATTTCTCATAATAATTTAATACTTAAGATACAGAAAAATATGTCTCTTTGTTTTAGAAACAAAAAAGGTGAATTTTAAAGAATTTGTGGATACTATGATGAGCAACACGGGATGCTTCTATGAAAGATTAAGTGTATAAGAATATCACTTCTTGTGCTTTTTGTGAACCAAATGGTTTGACAGGTTTTTGGAGGATATAAGATGCTCTTTCAGTGTACTATAGAACTGTCATTCTACAGGACATCAGGCAAATATACGCCTGTCTTCCTGCTGCTTTGGCCTTAATCTTATTCCTGACCCCTAATTCTAGAATACATTCTACATGCAAGAGAATTGAAAACTATTACATTTTTACTTTTCATTAGTACTCTTCATAGAGAGAGCTACACCCATATGTATCAGATGCATTTTTAGGGAAGTTTTACAATGTTTCCTCACTTAGGAAAAGTGATGCCATCTAGTGGCTACGCACTAACATGCCTAATTTTGGGTCACAGATGTTGGTAATTCTTTCCATCTTCCAATGAATTCACCCATACGGATGAGCCATTAATAAGTGCCAGGCCTTATGTTAAGCTGTAAGGCTGATCATACGAAAAAGATAAATTTTCCATTAAGAAGCTCCCCATAAAGAAATACGAGGTCCTGTAGGGGTGTGTGTGTGTGTGTGTGTGTGTGTGTGTGTGTGTGTATACACATTTTTTTTTTT
>NW_007255740.1:1582-4031 GCF_000164805.1 Carlito syrichta | reverse complement strand
GCTGGGCTCCGGCAATCCTTCCACCTCAGCCTTCCAAGTAGCTGAAACTACAGGCGTGCATTACCACGCCCGGCTAATTTTTTGATTTATTGTAGAGATAAGGTCTTGCCAAGTTGCCCGGGCGGTTCTTAAACCCGCAGGCTCAGGCAATCCACTCACCTCGGCCTCCCAAAGCGCGGGATTACAGGCTGAGCCACCGAGCCCGGCCGTATATATTCTTAATGGAGTAAAGTTAGTATGTACTTTCCAAATTGGGGCTAAAAGTAGTAGCATTGTGTTATTTTGTGCTTACATATTGAGTAATGGTAGATTCTTGAGTAATAACCATTTTTTACATGATAGAAATCAATTTAATTTGTTTCCTGTACGAGGTACACCATAGATAGAGATGGAGGGATTATTTGTATTGTATTTATAAAGATGAAGGTATTATTTGTATTTGTATTGCCACTTTTCCTAAGAATTTCAGTTTTCTGGAGATTAATATTTTATTAGCACAGAGTTGTATAGTCTATTATCCCATCTATATCTGTAGTTGGAGTTTCCTTCTCAGTCTTAATATTGCATATTTATGTTTACTCTTTTCTTTTTCTTTGTCAGACTGCTCAGAGCACATCTTCTTCATTGGTCCTGCGTCACTGGGACCTTCCATCAATCACTCCCCCGACTTCCTCCTCACCCATCAGCCTCCTCCTGCTTTCACTTTTCTTCCTTGTTCGATCTAAATTCTCTTATCTCTATAGACCTAATATCCTAAACTCTCCTGCCTCTTTGTACTTTTGTTGCACCGGATAAAACTCCCAACCCTGAATGAACCTGGTTAACTGCCTCCTTCTTGTGGCTGGCAGCATTTCTAGAGAAAACCACATAGCTGGGCAGACTGTGCAGGTTCCACCATAAAGATCTTGGCCATCTGTGTCTGCTGGCCCTCCACACTGCCCAGGAATTAGGCTGTTTTATTCCAGTTAGGTAATTCTCCCACTCTCTGAAACAATTGTTTAAAATTTCTGTTCACTGAAACTTCTGATCCAGACTCAAAGTTTTAATATAACTTTGCCTTCATGTAGAAAATAGAGGCCTGTCTCGATTTTGAGTACATTAAGATAGTTAGAACATTAAAATATTGAAATATTTCAGTATTTTCTTCTAAGAGTCTAAAGTGTTGCTTTTCATATTTAAGATTTTTAACTTATCTGGAATTGTTTTTTATGTATGGGATTAAATTGGAACCCAATTTAATTTTTTTTCCTGTAAGAATAATTAGCGGCACCACTTCTATGCTAATTCCTGGTTTGGAATTTATGTATTATGTGAGTTGTATGAGTCCGACTCGCGCTCACACATGGTGACTTTGGGATTTGTATTAAAATTGGAGAATTTTTTCCTCATCCAGATCTCAGGCAGAGAACAAGCTTTCTTCTTAAATTCCTAAAATGGAGGCCAAATGGTTTTTAGTCCTCATTTTCAGATGGGAAGAATTACTAGGGTCCTAACTTTATGTAGGCTACAATCTAGTTACAATTACATTCCCAGTTACAATTCTAGACTTCTTGGTACCACATAATAACTATTCTTAGTCTTCTTCATATATATTGAGTGCTCACGATACACTAGTGTGTCTTTAAATACTTATTCTTTAACTCGATGAATTCTCATGTCAACTCTATTATAATGTTTATTTTATATATGAGAAAACCAAGGCATAGATGCTTTAAAAAACCTGCCTAATGTCACATAGCCAGAATGTCGTGTTAAGTTGGAACTTGGGTACAGCTTCTTCTCTCCTATGTTGTAGCATTTGACAGCTGTGGCCTTAGCCCTGACACATGGGTGGTTAGTATTTCCTCTGCATTTCTGCCATCTGGCAATTTCCTTCTCTTGTGAGTATGTCATCTTGTTGCTGAGGCCCACAGCTTAAGAGTCATGCCCTATCCCCTTGCTTCCGAGTGGCCCAGCCCACTACCAAATATTATTTTATTGGGTATTTTAAAAATGTAGTATAGAAATGTTTTATGTTTGAAGCTTAAGGAACATCTGGCCATTCTCAGTCTACTATATTGCCATTTCTTTCTTTAAAAACTCTCATTCAGGTTTTTGCCACTGCTACTCCAAACTAGCTTTTTACAAAAACTTAAATCTCATTTTGCTACATGTAGTAGTCCATTTTTTGACTTCATCTTGTTCACCTCTAGCAGCTTTCAATACGTGTATCTTCTTGAAAATGTCTCCTCTTGTTTTCTGTGGTGCTATCACCTGTTATTTTCCTTCCCACTTTACTGGCCTTTCTGTTCTGGTCTTGCTTGCTGGCTGCTTCTTTTCTGACAGACTTTTAAATGTTAGCAAGAAAATTAAACTCTGCATGTTCTCACGCCCATGTGCAAGCTAAAAATCGTTGATCTCATAGAAGTGAAAAGTAGAACAGAGGCTGCTAGAGACTGGGAAGGGTCAG
>NW_007255740.1:0-916 GCF_000164805.1 Carlito syrichta | reverse complement strand
TTGTGGTTCCAGCTACTTGGAAGGCTGAGTCGGAAGGATGGCCTGAGCACAGCAAGTCGAGGCAGCAGTGGCTGTGAGCGTGCCCCTGCACTCCAGCCTGGGCAGCAGAGTGAGACTCTGACTCAAAAAAAACCCCCAAAAATGTTAGCTGGGCGTGGTAGCATGTGCCTTTGTTTCCAGCTACTTGGAAGGCTGAGGCAGAGGGATCACCTGAGCCTAGCAGGTCGAGGCTGCAGTGGTTGTGACCATTCCCCTGCACTTTAGCCAGGCAACAGAGTGAGACTCTGACTCAAAAAAAAAAAAAAAAAAAAAAAATCTGTATCCTTTTACTACCAAGTTATATGTTCCTCTAAAACAAATTTGTGTTTTCCCCAGTCTTTGACAGCACTATCTACTCAGTTGCTCAGGCCTCAAACCTCAGAGATTCTGATGGTGTCAGTCTCTTCAACCTCCGATTCAATTCATCACTAAGTACTCTCAGCTTCATTCTTACAGTACATCTGAATTTGTCCACTTATCCTGATTTCTATCATTGTCCACCTTGTCAAAACCACTGACATCTTTTTCTCAGAGCTACGTGGTAACTTCCTAACTGTCAAATCTTCTAGAGTGTCCATTCTCTATATAGCAGCAGAATGATCTTTTACACATTTGTAGCAAGGTGCTTTCACTATTCTGTTTAAAGTTCTCCAACGGTTTTCTACTAAAATAGTCTCTCTTTTCATTGTCTACATTGATAGATTGAAGAAGAAATAGGAGGTAGGGAAGAATTTTGGGGGGAGACGTAGAGCAAATCTATTTAATTGTTTGTTTTATCAAGTGAAAATGTTTCTAAACTCACATTTTAAAAAAAATCTCAATTTCCTTTTTTTTTTTTTGAGTTGGAGTCTCACTCTGTCGCCCAGACTGGAGTGCA
>NW_007255739.1:8343-16539 GCF_000164805.1 Carlito syrichta | reverse complement strand
GTTTATTTAACATCTCTAGGTGCCGGGCACTGCAAGGACACCTGGGAATGACATTGACATCATGAGAAATGAGAGTCACGTTCTATAGAGTTGGGGTTAGAGAGACCTCAGCGAGGGAGCTCTGGATAAATAACCAAAAATGAGGCCACAAGGACCTGGGCTGGTGGGGATGTGGTGAGAATGCAGAAAGAAACATGATACCTTGAAAGAAGTGGGAGACATGGCCTAGGCACGAGAGATACAAAATCCAAATGACTCAGAAATAAGCAGGTTCCTAACTTGGCTGAGATTGTGGCACCACAGATAGACATGATTGTCATGTGACCTTGGCAAGGCACTTAGTTGATCCACTTGCCATATGAGGGAGGTGATAGTTTACTGCCTATATTATAGAATTGTTACATTATGGGAGAATTCATTTTAAAAATAGTTTATAATATATATCTGATACAGAATTAGGAGATGTTTTACTTACTGTGCTGGTGAGTCGACTGCTGTTCTTTTGGTAGCGACTTCAGCTCTTTTTCATTCATTTCAAACATACTTGTTTTCTACCTCTAGATCACACCATTTTTGGAAATATGACCTCAAAATGCCAATACTTGAGGCATAGCCCTGCTGCTTATGTGCTGAGACTGTTCTCTGGGCAATGGCTATAGTTACTGTATGTCAAGCCCTTTCTATTTGCAGTGTTATCTCCCTAACTTGTGGATTCCTAATTCCAACAAGGGTTTCTCTAGCCCTGATTGGCTAGGGTAACTTGTTTGTCTAGTTCCACTGCTTGCCAGTGAGATGAATAGTTTCATGATGGACATGGCATGCCAAGGCCTCCCTACAGCATTTCTGCCTTTCCTACTTAGCATCCACACATGGTTAAAGACTGAGCATCCTGTGTATCTTGCATACTTATTTTGTATAGACAAATTGTTTTTGGGTAACTGAATTTTTAATGCCACATTAAAACACCTTTGTGGTTGCACTTACAAAAATGGCATCATGGGGAAATGAAATGAACCAGTAAAAAGAGAAAAGAGAGGAGGAAGAACTGAACCAGTTTGAGTAAGAACTAAGCCCTCCTCTTTTGCTTCCCCTATTTTGGCAGCCATGCCTGACTGGCATCTTCTTCCTGATGCTGATGCAGACTCTACAAAGAGGGAGGTGATAGAGAAGGGGAGTAAGAAGATGCCAACGTATCCTTCATGAGGACATTGGGAAACTGAAGAGATGGAATGGCATCGCACTAACTCCTTCCTGCTGACCCACCTCTTGCTCTGTTCCCATATCATTTCCAATTCAGCTTTACTTTTTGTTCAGTTGCTTAAGGACTTTGAAGACAATGTATCTGCTCACTTGGCATCATAGAGTTTAAGAAGGAATTCCAAGACTGAATGTCCCTTCCACTTTTCTCTCTTCTTTTGGCATTCAGGAAGTCTCAGGTGTCCATGGAGTGTAAAACTCAGAATGGGTTTCCACCTCAAAGAGGTTGAGACTTGCTGTCTAAAGGGGAAAAAACCCAGTTGTCTTATCTTCAAAGAAAAGCCAGAATCATAGAAATATTGCATATTTTCTTGATAAAATGGACTAGGTAAAAAAATTTTCAGAGCAATTCATAACAGAATCTTCCAATTTCCTGAATTGTCAGTCCTTTTCTTGAATAGCAAATCAGTTAATATCTGAGACATTTGCTACCTCTGAACTACAATATTTAGCTCCCAAGGATGTTATGAGGGTTAACAATATTTGGTCACATATATTCCTTAGAGAGATGACCTAGAGTAAACTAGTAAAATTAATTTTGTAAAGCTGAAAAAATATTGGGTGCTACACACTAAGCGATAGTACTAACACCAATAATTATTGCATTAGACATTTCTTAAATACACCCAAACTCTGCATAACTTTTTATACCCCTCTTAAATAGTAATTGTTTAGTTCCCATGAGGATCCTAGAGCATTAAAAACTATACAAAGAAAATTTCAGTGGTTTCCTCCTTTATACACTCCAAACAGTTATTAACACCCTTAGAATTCATCTCCCAACCTGCTCATAAAATGAAAATATACAACCCAGTGTAGAAGGAGAGAATTAACTTGGACAATAAAACAACTTAAAAATGGAGACAACTTTCCAAGGAATAAGAAGAGCTGCCATTTACAGCTGTACATAATTATAGTTTGGCAAAAGGAAAGCCTATCATCAAAATCCAAATATTCTAATAAATTTGGGTTTCTCTGCCTGTAATTTTTTTTGGCAATAAGCCAGATGCTGCAATGGCTCCGTGTGTGTGTGTGTGTAAAATTTATTCATTCATCCACTTAATCAATGTTGGTTTGGCACTTAGTTCTTAACAGGAACAATAGGGATAGAATAATGAAAAAAACAGACAAAAATCCCTGCCTCCTGAAACGTGTGTGCTTGAGGAAAATATATAAGTAAATGCCCAAGTCACCTACTTATTTATATATGAACCCAAAGGTATATGTGAATATATGTATATGTATTATATTGAATTATTTATTTCCTTCTTATCTGCAACACCATCTTAATAGTGCAATAATTACATTTTCTGCTTCTGTAGACCATTTCAACCTCTCCTTAGTGGGGAGCTGAATAAGGCTTAATGGTTAACTGAAAACCATAACCAAGAGCTCTCCTACATTGACTCTTGAATTAAACCAAGACAACATTCAAAAGTGGATCATTGCTTTAGGTTCAAAAAGATGACCAAGTGGAACACAGGAAATTACTGCTCTTCCCTTTCCAAATTCCATTTAATTTATGGGGGACAAAGATACCAAATGGAATGAACCCCAAATAGTACAACAAATGAGAGAAGTCAGCAAACAGAGAAGCAGCATTTTTTGTCAATTCTGGAATACGAAAAATGCATGCAATATTTTAACAGGAAAGAAAAAACAGAGTAGAGGAAGCTATAGGCCAGAACTTGAATTGGAGAAGAGAGCAGGGGAGATCAGGAAGGGAACTCCATTGACATTCCACACTCAAGCAGCAATAGAAGGAGAGAGGAAGAATCAGAAATAAAAGAGCACTGTTTCCCTCAGGACAGGTTAGGGTATGCTGCAATAACAATAAAGACTAAAATTTTGGTGTCTGACCACAAAGGGTTATTGCTTATCCCCAGTGGTGAGCGAGAGCTCTACTTTCTGTGATTCTCAGTCTAGCACACAGGTTCACAGAAAAGCCAGCATTGAAATATTACCAATTGTTGTGGCCGAGAGAAAGAGAAGGCAACCATGTAGTGCTCACTGATTCACACTTAATTAGTCAAAAAAGGTTAAGTAACCACATCTAACTTCAAGGATGAACAGTGTATGTATACAAAGCAAAGTAAAATTTGACATACTTTTGAGTACACCAGAGTGTGTAGGACAGATTGCTACAGTTTATCAAAGTGGAATTCCCTTCTTCTTGGGTGCACGGCTATACTACATTTTTTTTTTTTTGAGTTGGAGTTTCACTCTGTCAGCCAGGCTGGAGTGTAGTGGCACACTCATGGCCACCACAGCCTCAACTTACTGGGCTCAGGTGGTCCTTCTGCCTCAGCCTTCCAAGTAGCTGGAACTATAGGCACGTACCACCACGCCTGGCTAATTTTTTGATTTATTGTAGAGATGAGGTCTCGCCAAGTTGCCCAGGTTGATCTCAAACCCATGGGCTCAGGCAATCCTCTCACCTCAGCCTCCCAAAGTGCTGGGATGACAGGCTGAGTCATTGAGGGCGGCCTATACAGTTTTTAACCACCATCCACCACCACCAGTCCCAAGCCCCACTGCTTTTAGGTAGAGTCGTATGACTGAGTTCTGGCCCAGGGAATGTGGATGGAACTGAACGTACCATTTCCAGGCTTGTTCTTTTTTTGACTTTTCTTGAGACAAGTTTGTGCTCTGTCACCCAGGGTGGAGTGCAGTGGTACAATCATAGTTCACTGCAGCCTCTAACTCCTGGGTTCAACTACCTCAACTTCTCAAGTAGCTAGGACTACCACTCTGCACCACCACACCCTACCACCTTGGCTTCCCAAAGTACAGGGATTACAGGTCTGAGCCATCATGCCCAGCCTCTTCTATTCTTAAACTCTTCCTTCTGTGCAACAGAAGAGAAGGTCTCTTAATCTCTAGAAGTTGATATTGCTATTGCTATAGGATAGAAAAAGCCGGAAATCCTGAGTTGATCACTTGAAGAAGAGTTTCCCTAGAAAGCTGCCCAGTCAGGAAGAACTGCATTGGATGCTGGCGAGTGAGAAGTAATATTTTGGGAGTTATACCATTGAAATTTCAGGGCTGTTTGTTATAGCAACTAGAGTTAATTAGACTAAATAAACAAGAATGTTAGGAAACAAAATCCAGTTGACCTTGAGACTCTAAACATTCTACTTTAAGAAATACAGATTTAGTGACATAAAATACATTTCCTTCTTTGTAGGTACATTATTTGTTTCTTCAGTGAATAGTAGTTCATCATACTGTAAATGTTTGTTTCTTTCCTTTTTTAGAACCAACTGTAAGATAAGCACAAAAGATGTAATTGTGGTCTATGGAAAAAAAATTGAAATGTTATAGCTCTTGAAAATTTATTCGTTCACCCAGTAGACATTGGTTGTGCACAATTCGACAATATGTTGGAACTTTTCTGGGTTCTAGGGATATATTCATGAACAATGTAAAACTAATGATATAACTAACAGAAATAGAGAGGTAAGCTAGGAAGAGAGGTTTTGTTTTTTTGCTTTTTTTTTTTTTGAGTTGGCATCTCACTTTTGTTGCCTAGGCTGGAGTGCAGTGGCATGCTCTATCTGCTGGACTTAGGCAATCCTTCTGCCTCAGCCTTCCAAGTAACTGGAACTACAGACGGACACCACCACATCCAGCTTGTTTTATGATTTATTGTAGAGACGAGGTCTCACCATGTTGTCCAGGCTGGTCTTGAACCCTCAGGCTCAGGCAATCTTCGTGCCTTGGCCTCCCAAAGTGTTGGGATTACAGGTTGAGCCACCATGTCCAGCTGGAAGAGAGGTTCTTACTGCACCTCTCTTACTGTTTTCTCCTCTTTCCCATGAGGAGAAAACAGTCACAATCCAAAGATGATAGAAAAAGAAATACATGGATTTGTGTATTAACATCATCAAGGTAAACCAGTAGAAAAATTCCAATTAATAACAGATTGATAAACAAGAGGGAGAAGAAGAGGTAGGAGAGAATGTAAGTGGAAAAATTATCCATTTTTAACAGTTAGAAGTAAACTGATACTGTCAAAGATCAACAGATAAAGACAATGAAGTGTGAGCATATTATTTAAAGTTACATACATAGGTCAGCTTGGGCAACACAGTGAGACCTCGTCTCTACCAAAAATAAAAAAATTAGCCAGGTGTGTTGGCATGCCTGTAGTCCCAGCTACTCAGGAGGCTAAGGCAGGAGAATCACCTGATCCCAGAAAATTGCTGTGAGCCATGATCGGTGCAGTGAGCCATGATCACGCCACTGCACTCTAGCCTGGGTGACAGTGTGAGACCTCAGGAAAAAAAGTTATGGACATAAATATCAGAAGAACTAAACAAGAAATAATGACAGTAATTGTTCCTAAGGGTCTGCAGAGGTGCTGGAGATGCTTTAATTTTAATTGTACTGTTTAATTTCTTTTAAGCATGTGGATGCGTTACTTTGATTACACAAAACAACAACAAAGAAAAGTCCTGGTGCTTACTACTATATATATATATGAGTTTTAATCCACTTATTTTATTGCTCAAATCTCCACTAGCAAAGGCACAGTCCTGAATCAGTGGGCTGTGATTCCCTTAAATAGATAAACAGTGGTAGCAGAAAGAGAGCGACTTTCTGAGTCATATTTGTAACTGCAGCAGTGATCACCTGACTTTGCTAGAAGAAATCTGGCCCCACAAAGCTCTTTAAAGACAGACAGCAGCTTTGTAGGACAGAAGAACTTCACCAGATGACTGACCCTAGTTAGCTGAAATGACAGCAGATAATCCCCAAAAGTGAGACTACTTAGGCACCCTTTGCCCATTCCTTCTGCCTCTGGGACTGCAGGGGACATGGGGTTACGCCAGCAGTCCTGGCAGGCACACTGGCAACTTGGTTATCTAGAAGGTATCAAGGGCAAGTCCTCCAAATTTAAAAGATTTCAGGGAGCTACCAGTCCAAGTCAAGCATGAAATGAAATTTTAAAATGGTTGATTCAAACACCATTAATGCTGATTTTAAAAATACATCAGAGCCGGGGGCAGAGGCTCACACCTGTAATCCCAACACTTTGGGAGGCCGAGGAGAGAAGATTGCCTGAGCCCAGGGGTTTGAGACCAGCCTAAAATAAATTTAAAAATTAGCCAGGTGTGGTGGCACACACCTGTAGTTCCAGCTACTTGGAAGGCGGAGGTGGAAGGAACCAGCAGGTTGAGACTGCAGTACCTGTGATTGCGCCACTGCACTCCAGCCTAGACAACAGAGTGAGACTCCAACTCAAAGGAAATACACAAATAAAAATTTTGAAAAATATATCAGAAGGCAGACAAAAGAAATTAAGTTGCTGATTCCTGTATTTGAAGTTCTGAGGTCACTGTGGTCAAAGCTGTCTGATGCAAAAATTATCCAAAAGCACGTAATCTCATGGGTCAAGAATTTGGGCAAGGTGCAGTTGGTCAAGGCTCCTCTTCCATGTGGCATTGATCGAGGTCACTCAGTGGTATTCATTGGAAAGATGGCCTGATTGGGTTCAGAGATGGTTTTCCTCACATGCCTAGTACATTAGTGGGAATGACTAGAAGGTTGGGTTCATCTGGGACTATGGCCTGAGCTTTTAACACATCTCTGGCATGATGGATTCAGGGTTGATGGATTTCTTATATGGCAGGTAAGGACAACCAGAGAGCACGTCAGAAACAGGATCACAAGCCAAGGGCAAAATAAAAGGCATAAGTGGAACCACAGAGCTCGAATTGATAGATGCAAATGGGTTTTTAAAAACTACTAATGTGGTAAAAATATATACAACATAAAGTTTATCATTTTAACCTTTTTTTTTGAATTGGAGTCTCACTCTGTCACCCAGACTGGAGTGAAGTGGCATGCTCATGGCCACTGCAGCCTCGACATTCTGGACTCAGGTGATCCTTCTGCCTCAGCCTTCCAAGTAGCTGGAACTACAGGCACATGCCACCACACTTGGCTAATTTTTTATTTCTTGTAGAGATGTGGACTTGCCAAGTTGCCCAGACTGGTCTTGAACCCGTGAGCTCAGGCAATCCTCTTACCTCAGCCTCCCAAAGTGCTGGGATTATAGGTGTGAGCTACCACGCCTGGCCCATTTTGATCATTTTAAAGCATACAGTTCAGTGGCATTAAGTACATTCATATTGTACTACTATCACTACCATCCATCTTTAGAACATTTTCATTTTCTCGAACCGAAACTCTGAGCTCATTAAGCAATGATGGTCCAGTCCCCTCTCCCCCTAGCCCTTGGCAATCAGCATCCTTCCTTTTGTCTCTAGAAATTTGACTACTCTTGGAACCTCACCTAAGCAGAATTATACAGTCTTTGTCCTTTTGTGACTGGCTTATTTCACTTAACATAATATCCTCAAGGTTCGTCCATTTTGAGCATGTGCCAGAATTTCCTTTCTTTCTTAAGTCTGAATAATATCCCATTGTATGCATATACACATTCTGTTTATCCATTCGTCCACTGATGGACACTGGGGTTGCTTCCACCTTTGGGCTATTGTGAGTGGTAGACTATGAACATGGATGTCCAAATCTCTGTTCAAGTCCTCAGCTTCTGTAGATCTTACTATTTTCTCTCTTCACTTAGCAGGAGTGTCCTCTATTCTAGGCGCTATTAATTTTATCACTACCATTATCAATATAAAACCTCCCGCTATATCACAGTACCAGACCCCTCTATTTGTATGATCTGTCCTCATTACTGCAGTTCTACTATTATTATCTCTCCCAGTCCTAGTAGCAGGAATTACCATACTTCTAACTGATCGAAACCTTAACACAACCTTCTTTGACCCCGCTGGCGGAGGAGATCCTATTCTCTATCAACACTTATTTTGATTCTTCGGTCATCCTGAAGTCTATATTCTTATTCTACCTGGCTTTGGTATAATTTCCCATATTGTAACCTACTATTCTGGGAAGAAAGAACCG
>NW_007255739.1:850-7085 GCF_000164805.1 Carlito syrichta | reverse complement strand
AACTCTTTTCATTTTATTTCAACTAAATATTTCAAAACTAGCATATCCCCTTAACCTAAGCTTAGCAGATATTAAATTACAAACACCTAAATCCCCTTGAGAACTAAAATGAACGAAAATCTATTTGCCTCTTTCATTACCCCTACAATAATAGGCCTACCAGTAGTAGTACTAATTATTATATTCCCCATTATCTTATTTCCAACCTCAACTAGAAGTGGATGCTTTGAGGTACTAGAAAGTAAGAAACTGCATAGCAGATGAATTAAAGGTGATCTGAAAGAATTCCTAAGAAAGAAAAGCTGACGTCCGCAGTTGCCTTTCACACATTCCCAGCGAGGGCTCTTGTGGGTGACTAAGTCATTCTTTAACACATCTAAAACATCTCTCCCAATTCCCTTTATGACCAAAGACATACATTTAAAAACCACCTGGTGGATATGAGAAAGTGCAACCTGTGGCTATATCCTCAGGCTCATTTCTTGTTCAGAAATATTAACAAGTGTCTTCAGCGTTCTGCCTGAGATCCACCTGTGAACAAATCAGACGGAAACCTCTTTTCTTGCAAGGCCCTCATCTTAGTGAGGGAGACAGACAGTAAAACATACACACAGTGATTAAATGAGTTATATGATGTCATAGATTAACATTCCTGTGGTCATTCACTCATTCATGTATTTTATCATGCGACAAATATTTCTTGAGTACCTGTGATGAGCTGGCTGGGAGAGGGTGTGCATAGAGCATCTTACTTGCTCTTTGGTGCTGAACTGATCAGTATTCTACACATGAATTAGTTGTTGTATTTTATTTTCTAGAACTGGTATTTACAAGGAGGGAGCCAAAAAACCCATAATTATATTAAGGAGGCAGATCCCTTGTAGCACACTAGGAATTTGTTCCACTGAATCAAAGGGTCAATCAAAGTTTTTGTTTTGTTTTTTGAATTGGAGTCTCACTCCATCACCTAGGCTGGAGTGTGGCAGTATGCTCACGGTCACCCCAGTGTCGACCTGCTGGACTCCATGATCTTTCCACCTCAGTCTTCCAAGTCGCTGGAACTACAGGCATGTACTACCATGCCTGGCTAATTTTTTTGATTTACTGTAGAGATGAGGTCTTGCCAAGTTGCCCGGGCAGCTCTTGAACCCACGGGCTCAGGCATTCCTCTTGCCTCAGCCTCCCAAAGTGCTGGGATTACAGTCTTGAGACACCATGCCTGGTCTACCAAAGGTTTTATCTGGAAATTTTGAGAAGTTTGTATCACGATTTGCAGAAGAAGCATCCTGAGTTTTGGCAAAAAGTGAACTGGTTTTTTCACCATGACAATGTACCTTCCCATATTGTGCTGAGTGTTCAGCAGTTTTTGACCAAAAAACAGCATGACCCTTCCTCCCTCATGCTCCACCCTCTCTATTTACCCAATCTCATCCTGAGCAACTTTTTTTGTTTCCCTGGATGAAAGCAAACATTTTGCTAATGAGGAAGAAGGGAAACAAAAAATGTTGGAAACATTAAAAGACATCAAAATTGACAAGTTCAAAAAATGTTTTGAGCAGTGGAAAAAGTGTCTCAATAGGTGTATTGCATCAAATGGAGAATATGTTGAATGTGACTGCAGTTTAAACATGTAAGAATACATAATTTTTTATATATAAATTCCATTTTTCTTTGGGTCCCCCATCATATAATGAAGAAAACATGAAACAAAGAAGGTATGTTCAATGACCAGAAGCTCAATGGTAAGATCAATTAGAATCTATGTAAATCCTGTTAATAGAGAATTTACCACCAAAAACTAGGATAAAATATGGCATTGTTTGAGGCATTTGTGTATAATTTCAGATCTATTCTTCAGTTATGCTGCAATTAAAAAACAAAAGCAGCAGGCAGGGTGACTCATACCTATAACACAAGCATTTTGGGAGGCCAACGCAGGAGGGTTGCTTGAGCCTAAGAGTTCAAAACTAGCCTAGAGAGTATAGCGAGACCTCGCCTCCACAAATAATAAAAATAAAAAAATTACCCGGGCATGGTGGTGCACATCTGTAGTCCCAGCTCCAGCATGGATAACAGAGTAAGACCCTGCCTCAAAAACAAACAATAACAACAACAAAAAGCAAACAAGAATTCCCAAAAGCCTGACAAAGTCACTAGATTCTAAAAGTGCATTTGTGCACATTTAGCATCTCAATGACAAGAACTCTCTTTTGGGGGGTAGAATTGGCAGTTGAAAGAAACTGCTAGGGGAGGGAGGTGCATACCTCATCAACAAGGATACTTGTATGATCAGTGTTTATATACCTAACCCTGAAATGTACCCCACATCTTTATAATAAAAATAAAAATAAAAAAAGAACTCTCTTTTATGTTTTTCATTTCAGAATACTCCTAATATCTGGTCAGAAAGCAGAGCCATAAAATTACCTGTGAGAACTTACCTGTCATAATGGTGAGGAAGGTTCTTCCGCATACAAGTCTAATTTGATACCCCTTAAAGAATAACATGTAGTTCAAAGCTGCAAAGCAGAAAGGAACATTTATAAACTGCCAAGGGATAAAAAAGCCAAAGTAAACATCAGTCATTGCATTTGGTTAATAAGCATGTTTCATCCTTCAGCGAGGTGGCCCGTGGTGGGCAGGAGATTGGCTGGGTAGCTCTTTGTCATTCTGTTTGGCGCCGGGTCAGAGGCTCCCCACAGGAGCACAGTCTGTCCCTTGGATCAAAAAGCATGACACATTTTGACTGAGGGAAAATATCACACAGCCCTCACTGGCACACCCCTCACTTTCCTCTCTGTGGCCTCTCCCACACTTCCACTTTCTCCACAAGGTAAAAGGCCATCTTGTGTGTCACCTGTGCGTTGTCTCACATCTCTGGATATTTTGAGAAAGATAAATGCTCTGCGGATGGAGCATAAAGAGCCTCAGTTCCTTCCTGAGGGAAATGAGTCCAACCTCCTATCCCTTTCCCCTGCATGGCTGAAACTCTGGCTAGATGTGGCGTCCTCAGCTAAGGCCCGAGAGGAGAGAAAAGCAGCAAGGCCTTGAGGGAATCATGAAAAAGCACCTGCCTTTCCAGCCTCGGCCCTCGAGCCTGTCGCCATCGTGATGTCGATGCCCAAAAAGAACCAGATTGCCATCTATGAGCTCCTTTTCAAAGAGGCAGTGATGGTGGCCTAGAAGGACGTCCATGTGCCTAAGCATCCAGAGCTGGTTGACAAGAATGTGCCCAACCTTCATGTCAGGAAGGCCACGCAGTCTCTCAAGTTTCGAGGCTATGTGAAGGAACAGTTTGACTGGAGACATTTCAACTGGTACCCTACCAATGAGGGTATTCACTCTCTACATCATTACCTTCATCTGCCCCTTGAGATTGTGCCAGCCACCCTGCACCACAGCCGTCCAGAGACTGGCAGACCTCAGACCAAAGGTCTGGAGGGGGAATGACATACAAAGCTCACAAGAGGGGAAGCTGACAGAGACACCAACAGATGGAGTGCTGTGCCCCTGGTGCTGACAAGAAAGCGGAGGCTGGGGCTGGGTCAGTAACTGAATTCCAGTTTAGAGGAGGACGTGGAGGGGAATATTGTGTGAAATAAACTTGTAGCCAGAACAAGAAAAAGAAAAGGCACCTGTGTACAAGCCAAGGGTGGAGGGAGAGAATGGAGGTTTGAGGTCCACAAGGAAGTAACCATCAGAACTAGCCCACCTCACCATCCAGCACCAGACCTGTGCCCAGCAAGCTGCTATGTTAGGAAGAGAGCCATATCTGGTGTGTCAGCTGTGTGGACTTTGCCTCAGTTTCCTCATGTGTGAAATGGGATTGTTGTGAGGATTGAAGGGTTCATAAGGGGAAACATTCAGCAAGCATCAGCTTTTATCCGGGCCTGAGTCATCACAGACAAGCCAAATCCCCAACTCCCTTGAGAGTTCATCTCTGGAATTGCTCCTGGACCCTCAATACCTGGGCAGAAAGGAGCTCTGAGGGATGGTCTCCGGAGACAGGTCTACAATGACGTTTTCACCAACTCTCCATGGAAGGAGGAAAGAGAGGGCAAGTTTGTGGGTGTCTGTGGAAGGTAGCCAGCTGTCATTTATTAGTAAGGAACATCCTTTGTTGCAGAATTACTGACTTCAGGGCTGTCACTGCACACTTCCATAGGGCTCCACTCATGTCGGCCCCACGGACAGTGGTACTCCCTGGAGCCATGTTGTGTGGCAACCTGGCATGCTCATTTGGTGACAGATGGTGGTTGGTCTTCTCCTCTTCCTCCTCTCAGTGTCCTAATTGTCCATCAGAAGAAGAGAAGGCCACGGAGGATGTGTTACAGGCTGAAAAGCGGCCATCTTGGTTATAGTAGAGCAATCATTTAGAAAAAACTTCGAAACTTGCATTAAGAAACTTTCTTTTGTAACTAAGTTGGGCTAAATGTGGAAGCCACTTGAATTTTAAAATGCACATTTTTTCTTTCCCCACACTGCCCTTGGAATGTGGCTGCTCCCCTTTCTTATTTAAATAGTAAGCCATTGCTGATGCTGGAGAGAAAACAGCCAGTTACACCAGACCACTTGATAGATAGGAGACATGAAAACTGGTCCAAGCCTGGAGTCAGCATTGCCCACCTCCCGTCCATCTGTGAGTATAAGGGCATTGGACTGTTACAGACTAGGGTTCTGGAAATGGAATTGTTATAACTGTGTTTTAAAATAATTTTAGACCTACATTTTCAATGTTGTGACTTTCCCTTCCTTCCAAATGTTGCAATTGTCTACCCCTTTCTCTGGAAAACTGTAAAATAACATGTTGCAAATTCCAGTGTAATTTAAAAATGTCACCATGACCAGGAGACTTTCATGGTCAGAAAATTCTGAGTTGTGCTGAAACTGTACACAGGTTTTGAACTCGGGATGGGTGAAAGGCTATGGATTTTAGATATAAATACTAGAATGAGTTTGTTACTTTGAGTGGGTGTTTGGTAATCTTGATGACCTGTCTCCCTGTAGCCTGGTTGCAGAAATTAAACCCCATTTCCCCCCAGTTTCTGCCCCTCATCTTTGACCATGAGAGATAGCAGCCAGTTTGTCAAGCTAGACAAAAACAGACACAGCTCAAGAGTCAGTCTTCCATCATCTCTGAGAACAGAGGCCCAGCCTGGGCAAGAAGGGGCAAAAGAAAGAGATAAAACAAGTTTATGCTCTCTGTCTCCGAGTGGACATTGCAAACAACCTAAACAAAGCAAAACAAAACAAAAAAGCTCATTGAGAAACCTTTATTCTATCCAGAAAAATGACATCTGCAAGTCCTTCATGGGAGCCAATAAATGTGACAGATGTGCACACTTGCATTCTGAAGTGAGTCACTTCAATAGTCTCCTCCTTACCCACCTACTACACCTGGTTTTACTTTCTGTTCTTTAAATTCTATTCCATTTCTGTTCTTTTTTTTTTTTGCTATCTATCTCTCTCCCCCTTTTATTGACATATAATAATTTACATCTTTACGGGGTGCATGCGAGTGTTTGTCACATGCAAAGAATATATAACAATCAAGTCAGGGAAATCGGGGTGACCCTCACCTTGAATGTTGATCATTTTTGTGTATTGGTACCATCTCAAGTCCTCTCTTCTAGTTACTTTGATATATGCATAATATTGATGCTAAGTATCACCACCCAAATTCCCTATCAAGTATTTGAACCTATTTCTTCTATCTAACTGTATGTTTGTACCCATAACCTAGCTGTCCTCACCCTCCTTCCCCATACTGATCATTTTTATAATTTCTAAAACATTAACTGTATGCTTTTTTATTCTTATTTATTTCAATAGCTTTAGGGGGTACAAATAGTTTTTGGTAACATAGTTACATCGTATAGTGACAAAGAAGTCTGGGCTTTAAGTGTACCTATCACTCCCACCTGTCCACATTGTACCTGATAGGTGATTTTTTTTTTTTAGTTGGAGTCTCACTCTGTCGCCCAGACTGGAGTGTAGTGGCTGCTTCCAGCCGCCGCAGCCTCGACCCACTGCGCTTTGGTGATTCTTCCGCCTCAGCCTTCCAAGTAGCCGGAATCACAGGCATGCACTACCACGCCCGGCTGATTTTTTTGATTTATTGTAGAGATGAGATCTCGCTGCCCAGGCGGGTCTCGAACCCGCGGGCTCAGGCAATCCACTCACCTCAGTCCTCCCAAAGGCGCGGGATTACAGGCTGAGCCACCGAGCCCGACAA
>NW_007255739.1:0-470 GCF_000164805.1 Carlito syrichta | reverse complement strand
TCCATTATACCATTCTCTATGCCTTTGCACATTCTTAGTTTAGCTCCCACTTATGAGTGAGAACATGTGGTGTTTGGTTTTCTCTTCCTGAGTTAGTTCACATGGGACAGTGTTCTCCAGTTGTATACAAGACGGTGCAGAAGACATTTCATTCATTCTGATGGCTGGATAGTATTCCATAGTGTATGTATACCACATTTTCATTATTCACCACTCAGTGGACGGGCATTTAGATAGATTCCACGTGTTTGCAATTGAGAATTGTGCTGCAGTGAACATGTGGGTGCAGATGTCTTTTTTGTATAAAGATCTCTGTTCCTTTGAGTAGATACCTACTCAAAGTAATGGGATTGCTGCACCAAATGGTGGATCTACTTTTAGTTCTTTGAGAAATCTCCATACCAATTTCCATAGAGGTTTTACTAATTTACACTCCCTCCAACCATGTATAAGCATTCCCTTTTCTCAAC
>NW_007255738.1:1553-3487 GCF_000164805.1 Carlito syrichta | reverse complement strand
TGACTCAAAGAAAAAAAGAAAAGAGGAAAAAAAAGAACATCCATTTGTGTATGGAGTTGGCATAATTGTGAACAGGTAGAGATCATTTGGAAAGGAGGTCCCAGCCTTGGGCATAGAATTCCCAAAAGACAGTGGATCAACAGACAATTAGATTGTGGTTTGGGATGCTGAGGCAGGGAACTGCTGGAGTCCGGGAGCTTGAGACCATCCTGGGCCACATAGCGAGACCTCATCGCTCCCCAGAATGCAAACACTTGAGTCATGTGGTGGTGCCCACAGTTCCAGTTCCAAGGGATGTGGTGGCCTCTGTGCCAGGGCATTTTTTTGTGATGTCCTGGCCATCAGAACATGCGAGTCCAGCCCAGACACTGTGGCTAATGGCCGTCAGCTCCCACCCTGGGAGGCCAAGGTTGGAGGCTACTTGAGCCCAGCAGTCACAGACCAGCCCAGGCGACCTGACCAGACCTCCTCTCCATGAGAGGTCCCCAAAATCGAGTCAGGCATCATGGACTCTGGAGTCCTGGCTGCTCAGGGGACGAGGTTGGAGTACCACCTGAGCCCCACAGTTTGAGGCCCCAGGAGACACGATTGTGCCAGCATGCCTCAGCCCAACCAACGGAGACTCCAGGAAAAAAAAGATGCCTCCCATGTGAATAACAATGGGCCTCCATGTTTCCCCAGTGAAAGGTTCACATGGGCGAGGGATGATGGAGTTATCAGGATAAAAAGGAGCCACCCCTGCCTGAAGGTGACAGACAGGGCGACTGGAACCTAGGCTGGCCGTGGCGTTGCTGGACCGCCTTGTTCATTCTGTGCCCAATGGCAGCCCTAACTCTGGGCCATCCTTTCCTTGAGCTCACAGAAGTCTTTGCTGTGGGTCACGAGGGTCAAGCTAAACCCAGAAAACCTTGGGTGAGGGCAGGTCTCAGCAGAGTTCAAGACCAGGCAGGAATACCAGAATGTTGACCAAATGAAAAGCCTGTGATTGCAGCAGTTTGGGAGACCAATTCCGAGAGGAAGGCCCGAGTTTGGCAGTTTGAGAGCAGCCTGGGCAACCTAGTGAGGGAAGAAAATGAAGAAAGAAAGAAAGAAAGAAAGAAAGAAAGAAAGAAAGAAAGAAAGAAAGAAAGAAAGAAAGAAAGAAAGAAAGAAAGAAAGAAAGAAAGAAAGAAAGATCCATTCTCCTGCAAACCTTCTTCCCTCAGTCCATACCCCTGTCCCCCCAAATGTGAGGATCCCCCAAGTTTGAAACCTTCCAGCCCCAAGACCCCAGTGTCTGCCCCCACTTTGTTTCAGAAGTTTCAGAGGCTTCCTGGCCGGGTTCGTGCTGGCTCTCCTCTCTGAGGGGAGACATGTACCCCAGGATGCCCGACACTCTGATTCGGCAACGAGGACCTTCTGCCAAGAAAGGCAAGGGACACATCTCTCCCCTGGGGACATTTCTTCCCCCAATCCCATTTTTTCTAGCTCTAAAGCCAGTCACCCTGTGAACACAACACATTCAGTTGAGAATCTGTGTACGATTCTGATGTTTTTGAGAGATGGTCTGGCTCTGTGATCCAGGCTGGGCCCTGGAGACATGACCATTGTCCACCACCAGTCTCCAAATTGCAGGCTGTGGTGTTCCTCCCACCTCAGGCTCCAGAGTGTCAGGGACAAGGGGCACCATGACCCCAGACCCCCTGTTTGGATCGTGTGGAGACAGGGTCTCCCTGTGTACCCTGGGCTGGACTTGGGCTCCTGGGCTCCAGCCATCCTCTTGCCTCAGCCTCACAGAGCACTGGAAATCCAGGAGCGGGCCACTGCTCCAGGCTTTCTGGTTAATTTTTGACACAGGATCGAGGCTGGGGTAGGAGGCTCAACTTCATCAACCTAGCACTTCAGGAGGCCAAGTCCAGCAACGAGTCCTAGCCCATGGGCCAAGACCAGCCCTG
>NW_007255738.1:0-869 GCF_000164805.1 Carlito syrichta | reverse complement strand
GAGTCTGGGCACCATGGATCAAGGCCGTCAGTCCTGTGCCCTGGGTAGCTGAGACAGAAGGCTGCCTGAGAATGGGTCAGAGACCAGCCCGGGCGACATGGTCAGACCTCGGTTTGGTGAGAATTTCCCAAAATTGAGTCAAGCGTGGTGACCCCTGGAGTGCCGGCTGCTCAGGTGCCGAGGCGAGAGGACTGCCTGAGCCTGGCAGGTCAAGGCCCCAGTAGCCACGATCATGCCACCATGCCCCATCCCGACCAATGGAGAGTCCAGTGACAAAAAAGGCCTCCCACTTGCACCATGACAGGCGCCCTTGGCTCCACAGGGAAAGGTCTGCATGGGCGGGGGACAGTGTAGGGATTGTGAGAGAAGGGGGCCCCCACCCTGCTCAAAGGTGGCAGACAGAGCAACCGGAACCTAGGCTGGGCATGGTGTTGCTGGACTGTCTTGATCTCTCTGTGTGGTTGGCCACCCTAGCTCGGGGCCATCTGTTTCTTTAATTTAAATGAGTCCTTCCCGTGGGACAAAAGTGTGGAGGGTGGAGGCAGACCTTCAGCAGCACATGGCTGGTCAGACGTGCCCGGTGACCACCATTGAAGCCTCCCGTTAATGACAGGCAGGAAAGTGCCTTTCACTCTCCCATCCCTGAGGGTGAAGCCTCACTATGGATGGCAGGAGTGGTAGTGGTGGTGGTGCTGGTGGTGGTTGTTGGTATTATTATTCTAGTGGGAGTACCACTCTGACACCCAGACCAGACCCCAGGGGCCTGTTTTTGGCCACCGTGGCCTACATTGACTGGACTTCAACAATCCTCTCACCATGGCCTTCCAAGAGGTCAGAAAGACAGGTGTGCGCCACCATGCACGGTTCAC
>NW_007255737.1:8852-10059 GCF_000164805.1 Carlito syrichta | reverse complement strand
CGCGCGCGCCCACGCATGCGCGCCCGCGGCCCTTCCAAAAGCGGGAAAGGCGGAGTCGCCGCGGTGCACGTTGGTGGTTTCGCCCCGGTCCCTGCGGTCGTGTAACCTCCGTCCACTCAGCACGTGGAGCGTGTCCGGCACCCACGGGGTCCTCTCTCCTGCACTTCGTTTCTTTTGCTGCTTATCTGCTGCACAGTGAAAGAGATGAGCTCAGCGGAGGTGTGTCAAGCACAAAGGGCGTGGACCTTGGCGACTTTGGACCCCTTTGCGCGCTCTCCGCTTCTTCAGACCGCAGATGGTGGAACATTAAGAAACAGCTTCTAAGCCCGTGTCAGATGCAGGGTTCCGCCAGAAAGCAACAGAGATAAAGCTCAAATCTCAGGAAAAGCAAAGACAGCGCCTCAGACTGCCATTAAGCCAGACTAGCCGCTCTGAAGAGATCAGTGACGTGCTGCATAAAGTCTGAATCAAACAGTGGGGTCTTGAGGAAACCTGGGGGCTTGTTCTTCTGCAGAAACCCAAGCTAGAGATGGGTTTATCTCAAAGGGGTATTTGTAGGTGGGCTTTTGTCCAAAGAAGTGAACCCCAATGAGATTTATAGGAGACATACAAAGTTTTTAAGGTAATCACGTTGGCACAAACACACTACAGATTAGCCTGAAAGGGACAGAGACGGTACAAAATGCAAGCCCAGCCGGGCTCGGTGGCTCAGCCTGTAATCCTGCACCTTTGGGAGGCTGAGGTGAGTGGACTGCCTCAGCCCCGGAGTTCGAGACCCGCCTGGGCAACTTGGCGAGACCTCGTCTCTACAATAAATCAAAAATCAGCCGGGCGTGGTAGCACACGCCTGGAATTCCAGCTACTCTGGAGGCTGAGTCGGAAGGATCGCCAGAGCCCAGCAGGTCGAGGCTGCGGTGGCCGGGAGCGGAGTGAAACTCCAACTAAAAAAAAAAAAAAAAAAAAACGCAAGCCCAAATTTTGGATCATCCAAAGTTCTACAGGCAGGAAGCAGAATGAAAAAAGGACCCAACAGCAAGCATATACTACATTTTTTTTTCTTTCTTTTTTTTTAAGTTGGAGTCTCACTGTCACCTGAGAGACCCAAGAGATTAAAAAAAAAAAAAAAACTCTAAGAGAACTATTACTATTATGAATTCCTACCCCACGTTCACTGTATTTGTTTGCAGTGTTTGTACTTAGAATTTTG
>NW_007255737.1:1510-8767 GCF_000164805.1 Carlito syrichta | reverse complement strand
CCGCTTCGGGCGTGAGCCCAGACTCGAGCCTGAATAAAGACCCTCGTGTGTTTGCATCGGAGCTGGCTCTTTGTGGTCTCTATCTCTCTCATTAGAGTCCCGGGTTCAACATCGCCCAGACTGGAGTGCAGTGGCCGCTCCCGGCCACCATAGCCTCGACCTGCTGGGCTCCGGCGATCCTTTTGCCTCAGCCTTCCAAGTAGCTGGAATTACAGGCGCGCGCTACCATGCCCGGCTAATTTTTTGATTTATTGTAGAGATGAGGTCTCGCTGCCCAGGCGAGTCTCGAATAATCCGCTCACCTCAGCCTCCCAAAGGCGCAGGATTACAGGCTGAGCCACCGAGCCCGGCTTACATACTACGTTTTATGAACAAAGAAGTATGACTCAGAGGACAGAACTAAGAGCCCAGATGGTGGAGCTGAGAGTCACGGAGCATAGTGACACACTCAGCGACAACATGAGCATACCCTGGATATGGCCCCAAGCAGGGAGTGGAGCCTGGGGAGAGGTCCTGAGGGTGGCCAGCCTGGGATGTCCCCTTCCCCTCAGGCTCCGTGTGGGAACATGCAGGTCACGCTGAGGCCGTGGGCCGAAGGGTTCTCCACACCTGTTCCCCACATCCTGCAGCTATGCACTATGAAGCTTCTCCCACACCCTTCCTTGAGGCAGTTGCCACCCCAGGGCTAGTTCAGACCAGATCAGGCCCCCCGCCTGGATCAACGCCCTTAACCCTGGCTCACCTTTAGTTCTCCCGTAGTTTGTTATTATACAAAAATGTCACCCCTAGAGTGAAATCACAGCCATTTTGTACACACGACATATATGTAAGCATGTTCTCACACTACGCCTGTGCTCTGGAAACCCTGCCCCTTTCACACTTATCTCTGCACTCCACCCTATGTGAATTGCCATGTAGCCTGTGTGCCTTTTGTAATCAGGGGCAGTTTTTTCCTGTCCAGCTGGCTGCTTTTGGACTACCTTCCCTGTATGTAAGTTTCCGAATAAAGCCCACATCTCATCCACTGTTTCTAGGTCTTTTCTTCGACCTCTCAGAGAAGGCTGAGAAGGCCAGGAGGTCACAAAGGTGGCAGAGATGCTGGTGGTGCTGATGCGGTGGAGGGAGAAGAGAGAGCCCCTCAGGGAAGGGCGTGTCGGTCTGGAGGTCACCACAGCCACAGCTGGCCAGGCAAGAGTCCTCCCAGAGCGCAGCTGGGTTCAGGAGGGAAATAAACGGGGGGGGGCTAGTTTGGTGGGGCTGGTGCGTGCTGTTTTGTGTGGCCCCTCCCTTCCCCACTGGTCATTACCACACCTGCTAATTTTTTGACTTATTGAAGAAACGAGGTCTCTCCAAGTGACCCAGGCTGGCCTCAAACCCATGGACTCAGGCAATCCACTCACCTCAGCCAAGAGTCTGCTTTTACCTTTCAATCTAAATAAAGAGCCAATATCCATCTTCATGATTGTCACCTCACTTCTGAATTCTAGATGAATGATCGGTCTTGGGTGGACGGATAAGCCTTCGGTCTTTCTCACCCATGAACTCTTTCTCACTCCTGCAAGACTCTTGGTGTGACGAGGGCAGAATAGGGGATGTGATGGTGACCGGGTGTGGTGGTTCATGCCTGTAATCCTAGCATTTTGGGAGGCCAAGGCAGGAGGATTGCTTGAGCCCAGAAGTGCAAGACCAGCCTAGGCAACATGGCAAGACCTCATCTCTACGAAACATTTTTTAAAAAATGAACCAGAGCCGGGCTCGGTGGCTCAGCCTGCAATCTCACGCCTTGGGAGGCCGAGGTGAGTGAATTGCCTGAGCCCACGGGTTCGAGACCCGCCTGGGCAACTTGGCGAGACCTCATCTCTACAATAAATCAAAAAATTAGCCTGGTCTGGTAGCGCGCACCTGTAGTTCCAGTTCCTTGGAAGGCTGAGGCGGAAGGATCGCCGGAGCCCAGCAGGTCGAGGCTGCGGTGGCTGGGAGCAGCCACTGCACTCCAGTCTGGGCGACAGAGTGAGACTCCAACTCAAAAAAAGAAAAAAATTAACTAGGTGTGGTGACATGCTCCTGTAGTCTCAGCTACTCTGGAGGCTAAGACTATGGTGAGCCGTGATTGTGCCACTGCACTCCAGCCTGGGTGACAGAGTGAGACCCGGACTCAAAAATTTTTTTTTTCTTTTTAATAGGGAATGGAGGCCGGGCTCAGTGGCTCAGCCTGCAATTCCAGCACTTTGGGAGGCCGAGGCGAGTGGATTGTCTGAGCCTGTGGGTTGAAGACCCGCCTGGGCAACTTGGCGAGACCTCTTCTCTACAATAAATCAAAAAATTTACAATAAATCAAAAAAGTAGCACGCCCCTGTAATTCCAGGTACTTGGAAGGCTGAGGCAGAAGGATTGCTGGAGCACAACAGGACGAGGCTGCAGTGGCCGAGACCGGCCACTGCACTCCAGTCTGGGTGACAGAGTGAGACTCCAACTCAAAAAAAAAAAAAAATAGGGGATGGTATATAAAGCTGGAAGCCACTACCTGAAATTTTCAGATTTTTTTTTAGAAGGCAGGTGTGCTGAAGGATCCTGTCTAAAAGAAGTTGTATTTTTGTGGGTTGTTAACATTTTTTTTTTTAACATCAGGATTTGGAAATCTGAGATTCACTGTCCTGGTGGACTCTGGTCAACTGTAAGAATGGCTGATACCTTGAGGAAGTGGAAACAGCTTGTTGTTTTCTCTGTTTTGTTTTTATAGGTTTTTCACCCCCATGTGAAAGTCTCCATTATGGTCAGTGATTGATGATTGTGATATGAGTTTAGAGCATGTATTTGGTTCTGGAAACATAACTTTGGTTGGAGAAATAATCTCAAAAGAGACATGGAACCTAATCAGAGTTGGTTCTGTGGTCACAGTTATTCGTGTTACGTTGCTGTGTTTTTGAAGTGTTGGGCATAGCCTTGTGTTTTGCTGTTACCTACGTGGACCTGATTGTTTTTGGAATTTGGGGATCATGAAGACTTGGGATCAGAATCTTCCAATGCCCGGTGCAGCAGAAGGCACTGCGCTGTCGGTGGTACCTGGCGGAGAAAGTGACTGAGACTGCGCTGCGTGAAAGTGGAAGAAATGGAAGGCGGTTGGAGACGGAAGGCGGTTTTGCATGCATGTTGGAGCTTTTGTTTCTCTGTGAGGCAAAGGAGAGCTGAGTTTTGTGGCACGTTGTCTGATGTATATTGTGGAACCTGTCAAGTGAGTTTTATTTTGTTTTGTTTTGTTTTTTGAGTTGGAGTCTCACTCCGTCGCCCAGACTGGAGTGCAGCGGCCGTTCCCGGCCACCGCAGCCTCGACCTGCTGGGCTCCGGAGATCCTTCCGCCTCAGCCTTCCAAGCAGCCGGAACTACAGGCATGCGTTACCACGCCCGACTGATTTTTTTGATTTATTGTAGAGATGAGGTCTCGCTGCCCAGGCGGGTCTCGAACCCGCGGGTTCAGGCAGTCCACTCACCTCAGCCTCCCAAAGGTGTGGGATTGCAGGCTGAGCCACCAAACCCGGCTTGTTTTTTGTTTTTTGGTTTTTTTTTGAGTTGGAGTCTCACTCTGTCACCCAGACTGGAGTACAGTGGCCGCTCCCGGCCACCGCAGCCTCGACCTGCTGGGCTCCGGCGATCCTTCCGCCTCAGCCTTCCGAGTAGCCGGAATTACAGGCGCGCGCTACCATGCTCAGCTGATTTTTTGATTTATTGTAGAGATGAGGTCTCGCTGCCCAGGCAGGTCTCGCACCCACGGGCTCAGGCAATCCACTCACCTCAGCCTCCCAAAGGTGCGAAATTACAGGCTGAGCCATCGAGCCCGGCTCAAGTGAATTTTTTAAGGCAACCTGTCTTACCTTACAGGACAAGTTTGGGTCCACTTCACTGTTGTGATACCCTCACACATGGCAGAGGCCTAGGAGCGTGGCATCAAAGAGAGTCTGCAAAGAGCCTTGAGAGGCTAGAGCGGAAGAGGCACCATCAGGACCCGTGCAGTCTCTTCCATTTCATCAGGGTAGCAGACCTGACAGATTTGAGGTCAAAGTCAGACATGTAATAAGTGTTCATTTGCCTTGAAAAATAAAGACCGGGCAACCCCTTGAGGTCCCCTCCTGCTCTGGGAGCTTTTCTGTTCTCTCAATACATCCTGCTTTCAAAAAAAGAAAAGAAAAAGAAAGATCTCCATGAGTTGTTTTTTTAAAATAAGTTTTTTTGTTCAGATGACCAAAGCCCCTATGTAGGTTAATAAAAGAATTGTAAATAAACATTTTTTGGAAATGGATGTTCTTTCTTGAGTGTCAGTATCATCCAACGGGGGTGAACTGCTTGAGTTGGTGGGACTCAGCCTTTAGCGGTGAGGGAGAGTCGTCTCTGGAAGGTGCGGAACACTCGTTTCTTTGGGCCGTACTCGGGGCCAAGTCCTGCTTTTCAGCAGCGAAGTGTGTTTAGTGGGAATGTAACGTGATCGTGCCCTAGCCGAGATGCTACATGAGGGTAAGACACGGATCGGGCAAAGGTGTGGGACAGAAATGGAAGCGACGGATTATGATATGGTGTGCTTGACTATCTTGGGGGAGCCCTGAGGAAGGGGCCGGCCCTGCGTAGGGGAGTCTGGGAGAGCTTTTCCGAGCAGGCGACCTAACGGGACCTTGAAGAGTGAGGGCATGTGAGACTCAGGAACAGCAAGAGCAAAGCCTCGTGAGTTCCAGCCCTGGGGAGCAAGCTGGAATTCGAAGAGCATGGAGGAGGCTTGTGGGAAACGGGCGACAGCAGCAAGCGGGGCTGAGAGAGCTTCCTTAAGGAGCTCATTCCTCAGCCTAAGCCCGTGCTTCAGAGCCCGGGACGGGCATGGTGCAATTTCCAGAGTTGCCAAATGCCATTCGATGAGAGCAAGTATCTGGTTGTAATAGCAAGCTTAGATGCGTATTTTGTATTAACGTGAGAAACAGGTGTTTGAGAAAATCGAGTACCCGAGCTCAGAGAAAAACCACAACAGCTGCTACTGGCTGTGTTGTGGTATCTAAGACCCTTGTGCATGCTCCTGCCTCTCTGGGTTCTTCCATAGAAATGAGAAGTACTGCGGGGGGCTGCTGAGACTTTGTGATGAGCAGGGGAGTGACCATCACCTCTGAAGTTTAGAAAGGTTACTCAAGGCCATTGCTTTGCTAAGCCATGGTTGGGTCATGTGGCTCCTTGACCACGGTCACCATGTTTCCTAGCCTTAGACTCCTCCCCGACCTTGGGGAGGTGAATCTCTTCTCTCTCTCTCTCTCTAATATACACTTAAAATGCATTAAAAAAAAAAAAAGAAAGGTTACTCAAGACTGTAGCGTGTGGGTTGACAGGAGTTTGAGGGAAGGCTAGAAGATACACAGGTCCAGAGCTGTGGGAGCCAAGAGCTTGAACTGGAGCAGAGTAAGTAGGAAGGACCAGTCGGTATTTCTGGGGCAAAGATTTGGTGTCTTTTTTTTTTTTTTTTTGGTCAGTCGTCTAGACTAAAATGCTGTAACAGTTCACCCTAAAGTCTTAGCGGCTTACAGCACCCAAGGTTGTTTATTTTTGTTTCTTTGTTTTTTGAGTTGGAGTCTCTGTTGCCCAGGCTGGAGTGCAGTAGTATGATTACGGCTCACTGCAGCCTTGACCTGGGCTCAGGCGATCCTTCTGCCTCAGCCTCTCGAGTAGCTGGGACTCCAGGCACACACCACCATGCCTGACTAATTTTTTTATTTTTTATAGAGATGAGGGCTTGCTGTGTTGCCTAGGGTGGTCTCGAACTCCTGGGCTCAAGCAGTCCTCCCACCTCAGCCTCCCAAAGTGTGTGAGCCACCATGCCCTGCCTGAGGTTTATTGTTCACTCATGTAGATGTACATTGCAGGTTAATTGCCCGGTGTTCTCTTCATCCCTGGGCCTGGCCGAAGGAGCAGCTTCTCCTTGGGATAGTGTGGCTTTTGATTCAGGAAGCTCTTAGTGACTTATTTGAAAACAGGTGCTTTGGGGGTGAAAAGGCTGAATCCTGGACATACACATGTAGATACAGACACACATATATGCTATATACACGTGTGTGTGCATATGTATTAATACTGTATATGTACATTTTCCATTTTCCCCTTGATTGGTTGATTTCAGATTATATTCATCCATATGGTTGCATTTTGTTTCTTCTCATATCTCGGTGTTTGGTTCTAAGTTTCCTTCCCGTTCAGAGCCTAAAAAGCCCTACACATCTTTTTCTTTTTTTTAGTTGGAGTCTCACTCTGTTGCCCAGACTGGTGTGCAGTGGCCGCTCCCGGCCACCGCAGCCTCGACCTGCTGGGCTCCGGCGATCCTTCCGCCTCAGCCTTCCAAGGAGCTGGAACTACAGGCATGCGCTACCACGCCCGGCTGATTTTTGATTTATTGTAGAGATGAGGTCTCGCCAAGTTGCCCAGGCGGGTCTCAGGCAATCCACTCACCCCAGCCTCCCAAAGGCACGGGATTACAGGCTGAGCCACCGAGCCCGGCTTCTATTTTTCTTAATTTTTCTTTTCACTGGTTGATTTGCAATTTTTTGTGTATTGTCTAATTTTTTCTGCAAAAGGTCAGTCCCTTGAGGGCAGGGATTCTATTCACTGCTGTATTCCTGGCACTTAGACCAGTGCGTGACACTCACTGAATGGATAAATGCCAATTAATTATGCAAATTAAACTTCTGTCTGCTACTGATACAAATAACCGGAGTTGCTGAGCCAGAAACTTTGGCGACATTCTTGCCATTCCTTTCTCCGCAATCCCTTCCGATCCCTTTGTACTCAAGCATGTTGGTTCCACCTAGAATGCCCCTCCCCGGAGTCTTCATCTCCCTCCCTCCAACTACTGCTTGCTGTTGGAGTGACAGGCGACAGGCTCCTGACTGGCCTTCCCACTTTCAGTTTCACTCCGGTCCTCTTCCGCTACAGATCAGCTAGAGCGAATTGTCTTATGCCAATTCCATACTTGAAATCCTTTTATTACTTCTTTTGCACAACTGTTTTTCTTTTTTCATTAATATTAACTTAATGTAAGCCGGGCTCGGTGGCTCAGCCTGTAATCCCAGACCTTTGGGAGGCTGAGGTGAGTGGATGGCCTGAGCCTGCGGGTTCGAGACCCGCCCGGGCAACTTGGCGAGACCTCATCTCTAAGTAAATCAAAAACTAGCCGGGCGCGGTAGCGCGCACCTGTAGTTCCAGCTACTTGGAAGGCTGAGCGGATGATCGCCGGAGCCC
>NW_007255737.1:0-717 GCF_000164805.1 Carlito syrichta | reverse complement strand
CCCGCCTGCGCAACTTGGCGAGACCTCATCTCTACAATAAATCAGAAAATCAGCCAGGCATGGTAGCGCTCCCGGCCACTGCACTCCAGTCTAGGCGACAGAGTAAGACTCCAACTCAGTAAATAAATAAATAAATAATTTTTATTGTAGGAACCAGGACTCACTAAGCCTCCCAAAGTGCTAGGATTACAGGTTTGAGCCACCGCGCCCAGGCTGCTGTCCCAAATTTAAACCCCCTCTGTGGTCCTTTCCCAAACTGCCATTCTCAGAATGTTCCAGTTTTCCCGTCTTCTGACTTGTTGTCCACCTTTCTACAAACTCCCTCAAACACCTACCTCAGCCAAGGTCTGGCCCTTTCTGAACACCAGTCTCTGCAGCCTTAATGTGTAACTTCCCCAAACACTGTCAACCTCCTGGGTAAAGCCATAGAAAACGTGGACACTGAGGTATGTTCAGGACCTCAATTTTGCTACGTGGCTGCAAGTTCTTTAAAAATATGTATGTGTGCCAGTCTCAGTGGCTCAGCCTATAATCCCGCAGCTTTGGGAGGCTGAGGTGAGTGGATTACCTGAGCCCGTGGGTTCGAGACCCTCCTGGGCAGCGAGACCTCATCTCTACAATAAACAACAAAAAAAATCAGCCGGATGTGGTAGCGCATGCCTGTAATTCCGGCTATTTGGAAGGCTGAGGCGGAAGAATCACTGGAGCCCAGCAGGT
>NW_007255736.1:3253-10231 GCF_000164805.1 Carlito syrichta | reverse complement strand
TAAGTCCAATGTCCTTTCAGTCTGATTTCTAGCTTTCTTTTCAAGCAGGTAAATTAGTTTGCAGTTAGGGTCAGTTGCCCCTGGTCTGCTGTGAAGGACAGTTCAGATCACCCTCCCTTCACCACCATGGCCTATGTCTTTTTCAAGCTTGTTTCTCCCATTTTGGTGTTGTTACCTTGAATTGCCAGCAGGTGGTGTTATCTCAACTGCTCGCCCCAGAAGGGATGGGGCCAGATAGGAACCAACTGAGACTGGAGCTGGATGCCTGCCTCAGGGCACAGGCAGGGGACTCATGGGAGGCAGGACGTCTCGGTCATGGGAGAGGTGGCAGTGATCCCAGCAGATCTTCCTGAAGGGACTTCAAGGACTGAAGTTGTGGATCGCCTCCAGCCTGGGTGGTGCAATGTGTTACCAGCGGTGGCTGTGGCAGCTGTGGCTGCAGCAGCTGTGGCAGTGACGGTGGCAGCGGCAGCAGTGGCGGCGTCTGCACTGCGGTGGTTGTCCAGTTCACTGCGATGTCCCAGTGGTGAAAATGGCCAAGCACCATATGAAGAGCAGGCTGCCATTTTGGGGTCCACAGCCCCTGGGGCGAGAGCCAGAGACCTACTGCAGTTCTCCTTTGCAGAGAGTTTCACAAACCAGGTTGCCCCCTTGCCATCTTGCCAGAAGTCCTCAAGACATTTCTATTCCAAGTAATTTGAATATAAAGAATGCGCCCTCTGGTTCCTCTAGTCATTATATCTCATCTACTGTTAGAGCCAAGAAAAAGCTAAATTGTAAATAACTGGTTTGATTTTTTTTTTAATTTTTGTGGAGACAACATCTCGCTATGTCATCAAGGCCAGTCTTGAACTCCTGACCTCAAACAATCCTCCTGTCTTCACCCCCTCAAAGTGCTGGTATTACAGGTGTGAGCCATCATGCCTGGCTCTGGTTTGACATTTTTATATTTAAACGGAAATGGTATAAACAAAGGCAAACATATTGTATAGGAAGATTCTTAGAGATCCCACATTGCCATTTTGTTTAGAAGTCTGACATCATTCAACTATACCACCCTAGAGATATTGCTATGCTTTTTTGTATACAATTAGAGGCCAAGTAGCCTGTAGCTGGAGGTGTTAGAGGCCAAGTAGCCTGTAGCTGGAGCTGAATGCCTCAACTTTAGTAATAATTAGAGCTATTGAGACCAAATTATCTCTAATTTTTATTTCATATTGGTTTAAGTCAATCAGGTTCAAGGCTTTGAACTCTTTGCTTTCATGAGAATCCACATAAGACATGGTATTTTATCTCTGTAGATGTTTTAGGTGCTGTATCATAAGTCAAAGAAACGTCCTTATGTGTGGCTTGGAATGGGAAAATGCTCTTAGACCTCTTCATGCTCCATGACTCTGGTGATGCCTTATAAAGGCTAGTGTGTTGTTAAGCAAATTATTTTTTTTAAAGCTTTACACAGGACTGTTGGCTATCTGATAAGCCTGACAATTTGCTCTTCTAAGTTTAATCTATCAGAGACTACCCAATCAGCCTGTCTTTATGTAGGGCATTGATCCTCTTTTCTACCCACTCTAGGGACCAAGAAGTTCCCTAAAAACACTGTTCTCCTTGCTCCTTTCTTTAAAAAAAATATGTGGAGATTCTTGGTGCTGGGTTGCGTTCATTGTTTAATTTGAGACTTCAACAAAACAATTCAAAAGATTAGTTGAGAAATACAGAAACCATATATAAAGTATGTGTGATGTCCACAAGGTACAAACTTGAAAATGTGATCTAGTTATGTCCAGGTGGTTTTTTTTTGTCATTTCTGAGATTTCTCTCAGGCATTTGAGGTTTAAACTCAGTTCAGTTCAGGATTTTATCATGCTACCTTCCTTCTATCTGAATTTGGCTTTAAATCACGGGGCTATGGAAAAGTGCTAGGACTGCCTCAGTGTGTCCAGCTGTATCTCACACCTCACACAGCCATCACTATTCTCCTGCTCCATGGCACTGTGGCCCTGGGATCATGTGTGAGACTACTACTTCCAAAGTTCCAGATTCACAGTGGACCCTTCTTTCCTCCTGAATCATCAACATCATTGAAAGGACCTCCCTTCTCTCTTTCCCTTGCTCCACCATCACCCACTCTACCTAAAGGAAAACAAGACCCAGGACTTCCCATTTCAGGGTGCCAGTTTCTCCCTTTCACTCCTGTGGCTCTCTTCTTCCACCCAGCTTGGAAGCTCTTAACTGATCCACAAGGATGATGAAAAGCAAAGCAAACTTTCTCCTTCATAGCATTCTTCTAAATAGCGTAGAACTAGGCTGGCTTTTTAAAACTCAAAAGCTAAGAATTTGTTCTAGGTCTTCTGTTTATCCCATTGACTCTTCTCTCTGACATTGTTGACCTTCAAGGGTGAAAGTGGGTATGAGAGTAAGAGATGGGAGCTCAGCTAAGGCTCCCATCCGGTTCTAACACAGGGTAATGAACTCTAGAAGGAAGGGACACTGGGCCCTTTTAAAATCTTTAGGATGGCTCTGTAAAGGATGATTAGCTCCTGTTTATAGGTGGGAAACTTGAGACTTGGAAAGGAAAAGATGTAGCAACAGCACAATACAGACCAGCACGATGACAGTGCAGATTCATTGCTACCTGTTAATCTTCCCTCATAAGGATATCAGTGAAAGTTTTAGGCACAAATGGAAAACAGTGAAATAGATTTGCTAATTCTGTGGGTTTTTAAACTTTAATTCTTTTTAATTCCAATGGTTTGGTCACCTCCTGCCATTACTCATGTTCTTCATCAAGCTCCTACAACTAGGGATAACCTGTATCTCACTTTGCTTCACCCTGGTCCATTCAGAATGATTATTTCCTTGTATCACCATGGATATTATCTGTCCAGAGTTCTTAGTATGGACCAGGGTTTCTCACCCTTGGTGCTGTTGACATTTTGGATCAAATAATTCTTTGCTGCTGAGAGCTGTCTTAAGTATATTAGCAGCATTCCTAACCTCTGCCCCCTACAAACCAGTAGTACTTTCTCCAATAAGCCAACCAAGCACATCTTCAGAAATTGGCAAATGTTCCCACTTCACATTAAGAACTACTGCATAAGCCAGGCTCGGTGGCTCAGCCTGTAATCCCGCGCCTTTGGAAGGCTGAGGTGAGTGAATTGCCTGAGCCCGCGGGTTTGAGACCTGCCTGGGCAACTTGGTGAGACCTCATCTCTACAATAAAAAAAAAAATGAACCCGGCGTGGCAGCGCACACCTGTAGTTCCAGCTACTTGGAAGGCTGAGGTGGAAGGATCGCCGGAGCCCAGCAGATCGAGGCTGTGGTGGCTGGGAGTGGTCACTCAACTCCAGTCTGGGTGACAGAGTGAGACTCCAACTCAAAAAAAAAGAACTACTGCATAGTATTTTTTTGTTTGTTCATTTTTGTTTTTAATCTGTAATTTTACTACTCTAGTATTATTTCTATTTTACTTGAGAATCCAGTTTTTTAGAACTTCAAGTTTATATCATTTTGGAGTCCCTCTTTAAGAAAAAGAATATAAACTTATGAAAATAAAACTAACCATGAAATTATTATTTTGAATGGTAAAAAAGAAATTACAATAAATTACAAATTCTGAAAAGCTAGTACACAATATATCATTTTAAAATGTCCACTTTAACTGGGTAAAGTGACTCACACCTGTCATCCCAGCACTTTGGCAGGCAGAGAAGAGAAGATTGCCCGAGCCCAGGAGTTCAAGACAAGTCTGAGAAACTTGAGGTCTCAGCCCTAGAATGAAGAAAAAACTAGCTGGGCATGGTACTGCATGCCTGTATTTGCAGCTACTTTGTAGACTAAAGCCTGTAGTTCCAGCTACTGGGAAGACTGATTAAGAATGATCATCTGAGCCAAGCAGACCAAGGCTGGGGCGGCCAAGAGCATGCCACTGCTCCCCAGTCTGGGCAAAGTAGTGAGATTGGCTTAAAAATAATTAAGAATTGGAATTCAATTTTTGGAAATAAATTTATTTATTTATTTATTTCCTTCTGTCCTTCTCTCTCTCTCTCTCTCTCTCTCTCTTCTTTCTTTCATTTTTCTTCCTCTTTCTGATTTGTGTTCTCACTCTGTCGCTCAGGTTGTAGTGCAGAGGCATGCTTAAGGGCACTGCAGTCTCGATCTGCTGAGTTTAAATGATCCTTCCTCCTGAGCCCCTTGAGTAGCTGGCAAAACCACACTTGGCTGATTTGGTTTATTCTACAGACCATGTAGTGCCACGTTGCCCAGGCAGTCTTGAAACCCTGAGCTCATGTAATCCTCTCGCCTCTGCCCCACAAAATGCTGGGATTACAGGCATCAGTCACTGTGCCTGGCTCCAACCCAATTTCCTAACATGCTGAATTCAATTTTGCCAAACTCATTCTTCCCTCTATAAGCCTAGAACACTTGACAGGTACTTGTGTATGTGTGGGTTGGTGGGGGTTAGAGTCTCACTCTGTGCCCAGGCTGGAGGGCTGTGGATCGCTCACGGCTACCATAGCCTCAACCTACTGGGCTCAGGCGATCCTTCCACCTCAGCCTTCAAAGTAGCTTGAACTACAGGTATTTATCACCAAGCCCACCAAATAATTTGATTTTCATTGTAGAGACGATATCTTGCCAAATTTCCCAAACTGATATTGAATGCCTGGAGTCAGCATTCCCCTCACCTTGCCCTCCAACTGCAGGGAGAACAGGTGGGAGACAAAACTCTCAGCCCTTTTTAAAATTTAGTATAAAAATATCTGCTTTATTGAGTGAGTTGGATCATGCCTGTCATTCCAGCACTTTGGAAGGCAGAGGCAAAAGGACTGCCTGAGACAGGGGTTTGAGACCAGCCTGAGCGAATTGGTTGGACCTATGTCTACCATTAAAAAAAAAACTGGTGAGCATGGTAGTACAAGCCTGCAGTTCCAGCTAGTTGGAAGGCTGAGACAGAAGGATCATCTGAGCCCAGCACAGTGGGGCTGTGGTGCCCATGAGCATACAACTGTAATCCTCTCTGGGCAAGAGATTGAGACTCTAACTCCAACAAAGATGTTAAAGAATTAGGAATTATTTTTTATGATATAAATTTCAGTCCAATCTTTCTTTTCTTCCTTCTTTCTTTCTTTCTTTTTGCTTTCTTTCTTTCTCGCTTTCTTTTCTAACTCGGTATCTCACACTGTCACTCTGGCTGGAGTGCAGGGGCATGCTCAGGGCCAACACAACCTAGACCAACTGGGTTCAGGTGAGCCTTCTACTTCAGCCATCCATGTAGCTGGAACAAGAGGTGTGGACGACCATTCCCAGTTACTATTTTAATTTTTATTGTAGAGAGGAGGTCTCTCCAAGTTTCCCAAACTGGTCTTGAAGCCCTGGACTCAGGCACTCCTCTCACCTTGATCTCCCAAAGTCCTGGGAGAACAGGCAATAGACAACACGCTTGGCCCTTTTATATTTAGTTTTAAAATATCAACTTTAGTTGGTGAGTTGGATATCATCTGTCATCCCAGCACTTTGAAAGTCAGAGGTGAGATGACTACCTGAGTCAGGGATTCAAGACAAGCCTGGAAAAGTTGGCAAGACCCCATCTCTAAAATAAATTTAAAAAACTAGGCAGGCATGGTAGTGCATACCTGCAGTTCCAGCTAAGTGGAAGGCTGAGGCAGAAAGATCTCCTGAAATCGGCACACTGAGGCTGTAGTGGCCATGAGCATGCCACTGTACTCCAGCCTGAGCAACAGACTGGAAATGTGACTAAAAATAAACTAACAATAATTAAAGAATTAGGATTCAATTTTTGATGTCAATTCCAGTCTAATCTTTCGCTCCTACTCTCTTGTTTTCTCTTTTTTTCTGAATTGGTGTCTCACTCTGTTGTTCAGGCTGGAGTGCAGTGGCAGGCTCACAGCCACCACAGTCTTGACCTACAGGGCTCAGGTCATCCTTCCACCTCACCCTCCAAATACCTGGCAATTCAGGTGAATGCCACCATGCCCGGTTAATATTATGATTTTTATTGTAGAAATGAGGTCTCTCCAAATTTCCCAAATTGCTCTCAAACACCTGGAATCAGGCACTCTTTACAATTTGGCCTCCCAAACTACTGTGATGACAGGTGTGAGCCACCATCTCAGCCCTCTTTTTTGTTTAGTTTTAAAATGTCCACTCTAGCTGGGTAATGTGACTCACACCTGTCATCCCAGCACTTTGGCAGGCAGAGGAGAGAAGACTGCCTGAGTCCAGGAGTTTAAGACAAGCCTGAGCAACTTGACTAGATCTCAGGCCTAGAATGAAGAGAAAACTAGCCGGGCATGGTGGTACATGCCTGTATTTCTAGCTGCTTTGTAGACTAAAGCCAGTAGTTCCAAATACTGGGAAGACTGAGTAAGAAGGACTGCCTGAACCAAGCAGACCGAGGCTGGGGTGACCATGAACATGCCATTGCTCCCCAGTCTGGGCAACGAAGTGAGACTGACTTAAAAAAAATTAAGAATTAGATTTCAATTTTTTGAAATAAATTCCAGCCAAATACTTTCCTTCCTTCCTTCCTTCCTTCCTTCCTTCCTTCCTTCCTTCCTTCCTTCATTTCATTGTCTTTCTTTCTTTCTTTCTTTCTTCTTCCTTCCTTCCTTCCTTCCTTCCTTCCTTCCTTCCTTCCTTCCTTCCTTCCTTCCTTCCTTCCTTCCTTCCTTCTTTCTTTCTTTCTTTCTTTCTTTCTTTCTTTCTTTCTTTCTTTCTTTCTTTCTTCTTTCTATAACTGATTTTGGTTCTCACTCCGTCACTCAGGTTGTAGTGCAGGGGCATGCTCACAGGCACTGCAGTGATCCTTCCTCCTCAGCCTCCTGAGTAACTGGCAATACCACACTTGGCTTATTTGGTTTATTCTACAAACCAGGTCTTGCCAAGTTGCCCAGGCAGTCTCAAAACCCTGAGCTCATGTAATCCTCTCGCTTCTGCCCCACAAAGTGCTGGAAT
>NW_007255736.1:1489-2860 GCF_000164805.1 Carlito syrichta | reverse complement strand
CCACCTCAGTCTTCAAAGAAGCTTGAACTATAGGCGTGTACCATGAAGCCTGCCTAATAATTTAATGTTCCTTGTAGAGATGATGACTCTCCAATTGCCCAAACTGTTATCGAATGCTGACAGTTAGGCAATCCTTTCACCTTGGCCTCCCAAGCAAAGAGAGAACAGGTGAGAGACAACACTCTCAGCCCTTTTTAAAATTTAGTTTGAAAATATCCACTTTAGAGGGTGAGTTGGATCATGCCTATCATTCCAGCACTTTGGAAGGCAGAGGCAAAAGGACTGCCTGAGACAGGGGTTTGAGACCAGCCTGAGCAACTTGGAGAGACATCATCTCTACAAGAAAAACAATGGTGGGCATGGAGGTATAGGCCTGCAGTTCCAGCTAGTTGGAAGGCTGAGGCAGAAGGATCACCTGAGCCTGGCACAGTGGGGCTGTTGTGGCCATGAGCACGTGACTGCACTCCAGTCTGGGCAACAGACTGAGAATCTAACTACCAAAAAAAAAAGTTAAAGAATTAGGAATCACTTTTTTGATAAAAATTCCAGTCCAATGTTTTTTCCTTCTTTCTTTTTTTTTTCACTTTCTTTTTTTCTTCCTTTCTTTTCTGACTCAGTGTCTCACTTTGTCACCTGGGCTATAGTGAAGGGGCACGCTCCCGTCAACACAGCCCAGACCTACTGGGTTCAGGTGATCCTTCTACTTCAGCCTTCCACGTAGCTGGAACAAGAGGTGTGGATGACCCTTCTCAGCTACTATTTTGGTTTTTATTGTAGACAAGAGGTCTTTCCAAATTGCCCAAACTGGTCTTGAGCCCCTGGACCCAGGCACTCCTCTCACCTTGGCCTCCCACAGTGCTGGGGGAAGAGGTGAGAGACAATACGCTTGGCCTTTTTTTACTTAGTTTAAAATACTTTAAATACTTAGTTTTAAAATACTTTAGATTTAGCAGGTGAGTGGGATATCATCTGTCATCTCAGCACTTTGGAAGGCAGAGGCAATATGCCTCCTTGAGTTAGGGGTTCGAGTCCAGCCTGGGAAAGTTGGCAAGACCTCATCTCTACAATAAATAAAAAACTAGGCAGGCATGCTAGTGCATGCCTGCAGTTCCCAGCTAAGTGGTAGGCTGAGGCAGAAAGATTACCTGAACCCAGTGTTCTGATGCTGTGGTAACCATGAGCCTGCCACTGTACTCCAGCCTGAGTAAAAGACTGAGACTGTGACTAAAAACAAAATAACAATAATTAAAGAATTAGGATTAAATTTTTAAATACCTATTCCAGTCGAATCTTTCTTTCATTCTTTCTTTCTTTCTCATTTTTTTTTCATAGTCAGTGTCACTCTCTGTTGCCCATGCTGGAGTGCATTGG